>NC_053028.1:120908079-121046745 GCF_003073215.2 Triticum urartu
TAACTATATGATTTTGTAGGGATGAACTTCCTTTGGCCATGTTATTTTGAGATGACATAATTGTTTGATTAGTATGCTTGAAGTATTATCATTTTTATGTCAATATGAACTTTTGTCTTGAACCTTTCGGATCTGAATATTCATACCATGATTAAGAAGATTTACATTGAAATTATGCCAAAGTATCACTCCGCATCAAAAATTCTCTTTTTATCATTTACCTACTCGAGGACGAGCATGAATTAAGCTTGGGGATGCCTGATACGTCTCCAACGTATCTATAATTTTTGTTTGCTCCAAGCTACTCTATCTACTGTTTTGGACTATATTGGGCTTTATTTTCCACTTTTATATTATTTTTGGGACTAACCTATTAACCGGAGGCCCAGCCCAGAATTACTGTTTTTTTTGCCTATTTCAGTATTTCGAGGAAACAGAATATCAAACGGAGTCCAAATGGAATGAAACCTTCGGGAACATGATCTTCTCACCGAACGTGATCCAGGAGACTTGGACCCTACTCCAAGAAGTTTCCGGGGAGGTCACGAGGGTGGAGGGCGCGCCCCCCTGCCTCGTGGGCCCCTCCGAGCTCCACTGACGTGCTCCTTCTGCCTATATATCTCCATATACCCTAAAAACATCCGGGAGCAACATAGATCGGGAGTTCCGCCGCCAGAAGCCTCCGTAGCCACCGAAAACCAATCTAGACCCGTTCCGGCACCCTACCGGAGGGGGCAATCCTTCTTCGGTGGCCATCTTCATCATCCCGGTGCTCTCCATGACGAGGAGGGAGTAGTTCTCCCTCGGGCTGAGGGTATGTACCAGTGGCTATGTGTTTGATCTCTCTCTCTCGTGTTCTTGAGATGATATGATCTTGATGTATCGTGAGCTTTGCTATTATAGTTGGATCTTATGTTTCTCCTCCCCCTCTTCTCTCTTGTAATAAATTGAGTTTCCCCTTTGGAGTTATCTCATCGGATTGAGTCTTTAAAGATTTGAGAACACTCGATGTATGTCTTGCCGTGGATATCTGTGGTGACAATGGGATATCACGTGATTCACTTGATGTATGTTTTGGTGACCAACTTGCGGGTTCCGCCCATGAACCTATGCATAGGGTTGGCACACGTTTTCGTCGTGATTCTCCGGTAGGAACTTTGGGGCACTCTTTGAGGTCCTTTGTGTTGGTTGAATAGATGAATCTGAGATTGTGTGATGCATATCGTATAATTATGCCCACGGATACTTGAGGTGACATTGGAGTATCTAGGTGACATTAGGGTTTTGGTCGATTTGTGTCTTAAGGTGTTATTCTAGTACGAACTCTAGGGCTGTTTGTGACAATTATAGGAATAGCCCAACGGATTGATTGGAAAGAATAACTTTGAGGTGGTTTCGTACCCTACCATAATCTCTTCGTTTGTTCTCCTCTATTACTGACTTTGGAGTGACTCTTTGTTGCATGTTGAGGGATAGTTATGTGATCCAATTATGATATTATTGTTGAGAGGACTTGCACTAGCGAAAATATGAACCCTAGGCCTTGTTTCAACGCATTGCAATACCGTTTACGCTCACTTTTATCATTAGTTATCTTGCTGTTTTTATATTTTCAGATTACAAATACCTTTATCTACCATCCATATACCACTTGTATCACCATCTCTTCGCCGAACTAGTGCACCTATACAATTTACCATTGTATTGGGTGTGTTGCGGACACAAGACACTCTTTGTTATTTGGTTGTAGGGTTGCTTGAGAGAGACCATCTTCATCCTATGCCTCCTACGGATTGATAAACCTTAGGTCATCCACTTGAGGGAAATTTGCTACTGTCCTACAAACCTCTGCACTTGGAGGCCCAACAACGTCTACAAGAAGAAGGTTGTGTAGTAGACATCAAGCTCTTTTCTGGCGCCATTGCCGGAGAGGTTAGCGCTTGAAGGTATATCTTTAGATCTTGCAATCGAGTCTTTTAGTTTCTTGTTTTATCACTAGTTTAGTTTATAAAAGAAAACTACAAAAAAATGGAATTGAGTTTGTCTCATACGCTTCATCTTTTTAACATCTTTCGTGAGTATGATGGAAAGGATAATTGTGCTCAAGTGCTAGAAGAAGAGATCTTTAAAATGTTTGGCACTAAATATTTGAATGATGAGCATGATTGCAATGTTGTTAGTATGAATTTCTTGAATATCCATGATGCTAATGATATGCAAAGCCACAAGTTTGGGGAAGCTATGTTTGATGAAAATGATATTTTTTGTCCCCCAAGTTTTGATGAGCAAATTTATTATGACGAAAGCATGCCTCCTATTTATGACGATTATATTGATGAAAGTGGATTTGGAGAGGTCATGACTTTATTTTGTGATGAATCCACTATTTCGGAAGAGGTTCTAATTGATTATGAGAACAAAGTTGCTACCTATGATGATTATTGTGATGACTTGTATGCTATAAAGAATAATGATATCCATGAAACTTGTCATCATGATTTTAGTTTTCAATTGGATTATGCTTCACATGATAATTATTTTGTTGAGTTTGCTCCCACTATTCCGAATGAGAAGAATTTTGCCTATGTGGAGAGTAATAAATTTTCTATGCTTGTAGATCATGAAAAGAATGCTTTAGGTGCTGGTTATATTGTTGAATTCATTCATGATGCTACTGAAAATTATTATGAGGGAGGAAGATATGCTTGTAGGAATTGCAATAATATCAAGTTTCCTCTCTATGTGCTTAAAATTTTGAAGTTATGCTTGTTTTACCTTCCTATGCAAGTTGATTCTTGTTCCCACAAGTTGTTTGCTCACAAAATTAATATGCATAGGAAGCATGTTAGACTTAAATGTGCTAGTCATATTCTTCATGATGCTCTCTTTATGTTACAATTCTTATCTTTTATGTCAGCATCATTGAAATCATTATGCCTAGCTAGGGGCGTTCAACGATAGCGCTTGTTGGGAGGCAACCTAATTTTATTTTTGTTCCTTGACTTTTGTTCCTGTTTAGTAATAAATAATCCATCTAGATTCTGTTTAGATGTGGTTTTATCTTTTAATTAGTGTTTGTGCCAAGTTAAACCTATTAGATCTTCTTGGAAGATAGTTATCTGATCTTGCTGTAATTTCCAGAATCTTTGCGCTCAGTGCCCGAATTTTCAAAAATCACCATAACGTGATAAAATAGTGATTCCAATTGCTGCTGATCAATAAACAAATTGCCCAGGTCGTCTAATTTTGGTAGAATTTTATGAGTTTCATAAGTATACGTTTGATCCAGATTACTACAGACTGTTCTGTTTTTGACAGATTCTGTTTTTCATGTGTTGTTTGCTTATTTTGATGAATCTATGGCTAGTAAAATAGTTTATAAACCATAGAGAAGTTGAAATACAGTAGGTTTAAACACCAATATAAATAAAGAATGAGTTCATTACAGTACCTTGAAGTAGTGTTTTATTTTCTTATACTAACGGAGCTTACGAGTTTTCTGTTGTGAAGTTTTCAAGTTTTGGGTAAGGATTCGATGGACTATGGAACAAGGAGTGGCAGGAGCCTAAGCTTGGGGATGCCCATGGCACCCCCAAGATAATCCAAGGACACCAAAAAGTCAAAGCTTGGGGATGCCCCGGAAGGCATCCCCTCTTTCGTCCACTTCCATCGGTAATTTACTGGGAGCTATATTTTTATTCACCACATGATATGTGTTTTGCTTGGAGCGTCTTGTATTATTTGTGTCTTTGCTTGTTAGTCTACCACAATCATCCTTACTGTACACACCTTTTGAGAGAGCCATGTATGAATTGAAATTTGTTAGAATACTCTATGTGCTTCACTTATATCTTTTGAGCTTGATAGTTTACTCTATGTGCTTCACTTATATCTTTTTGAGCGTGATAATTTTTGCTCTAGTGCTTCACTTAGATCTTTTAGAGCACGGTGGTGGTTTGTTTTAAAGAAATTTGATCTCTCATGCTTCACTTAGATTATTTTGAGAGTCGTTAATAGCATGGTAATTTGCTTAATGTTAATATACTTGGTATTCAAGATATGTGAAACTTTCTTTTTAGTGGGTCGAATACTAAGATAAGTTTGATGCTTGATAATTTTTTTGAGATATGGAGGTGATAATATCATAGTCGTGCTAGTTGAGTAGTTGTGAATTTGAGAAATACTTGTGTTGAAGTTAGCAAGTCCCGTAGCATGCACGTATGGTTAAAGTTGTGTAACAAATTTGAAGCATGAAGTGTACCTGGCTTGTGCATCCTTATGAGTGGCGGTCGGGGACGAGCGATGGTCTTTTCCTACCAATCTATCCCCCTAGGAGCATGCACGTAGTACTTGATTTTTGATGACTTCTAAATTTTTGCAATAAGTATATGAGTTCTTTTGACTAATGTTGAGTCCATGGATTATACGCACTTTTACCTTTCCGCCATTTGCTAGCCTCTTCGGTACCGTGCATTGCCCTTTCTCACATTGAGAGTTGGTGCAAACTTCGCCGGTGCATCCAAACCCCGTGATATGATACGCTCTTTCACACATAAACCTCCTTATATCTTCCTCAAAACAGTCACCATACCTACCTATCATGGCATTTCCATAGCCATTCCGAGATATATTGCCATGCAACTTCCATCATCATCATCATCATGACATGCTTTACTTTTTTCATATTGCCATTGCATGATCTTGTAGTTGACATCGTATTTGTGGCAAAGCCACCATGCATTATTTTTCATACATGTCACTCTTGATTCATTGCACCATCCCGGTACACCGCCGGAGGCATTCATATAGAGTCATATCTTGTTCTAGTATCGAGTTGTAATCATTATGTTGTAATCAATAGAAGTGTGATGATCATCATTATTAGAGCATTGCCCAATCAAAAAAAAAGAGAGAAAGGCCAAAAATAAAAAAAAGAAAGGCCCCAAAAAAAGAGAGAAAATAAAAAGGACAATGCTACTATCTCTTTTTCCACACTTGTGCTTCAAAGTAGCACCTTGTTCTTCATGTAGTGAGTCTCATATATTGTGCTTCAAAGTAGCACCATGATTTTCATATAGTGAGTCTCATAAGTTGTCTTGTTCATACTAGTGGGAATGTTTCATTATAGAACTTGGCTTGTATATTCCAACGATGGGCTTCCACAAAATGCCCTAGGTCTTCATGAGCAAGCAAGTTGGATGCACACCCACTAGTTTTCTTTTGTTGAGCATTCTTAGCTCTAGTGCATCCGTTGCATGGCAATCCCTACTCCTTGCATTAACATCAATTTATGGGCATCTCCATAGCTCATTGATTAGCCTCGTTGATGTGAGACTTTCTCCTTTTTTGTCTTCTCCACACAATCCCCATCATCATATTCTATACCACCCATAGTGCTATGTCCATGGCTCGCGCTCATGTATTGCGTGAAGGTTGAAAAAGTTTGAGATTATTTGAGTATGAAACAATTGCTTGGCTTGTCATCGGGGGTATAGAAGTTGGGAACATCTTTGTGTGATGAAAATGAAGCATAGCCTAACTATATGATTTTGTAGGGATGAACTTCCTTTGGCCATGTTATTTTGAGATGACATAATTGTTTGATTAGTATGCTTGAAGTATTATCATTTTTATGTCAATATGAACTTTTGTCTTGAACCTTTCGGATCTGAATATTCATACCATGATTAAGAAGATTTACATTGAAATTATGCCAAAGTATCACTCCGCATCAAAAATTCTCTTTTTATCATTTACCTACTCGAGGACGAGCATGAATTAAGCTTGGGGATGCCTGATACGTCTCCAACGTATCTATAATTTTTGTTTGCTCCAAGCTACTCTATCTACTGTTTTGGACTATATTGGGCTTTATTTTCCACTTTTATATTATTTTTGGGACTAACCTATTAACCGGAGGCCCAGCCCAGAATTACTGTTTTTTTTTGCCTATTTCAGTATTTCGAGGAAACAGAATATCAAACGGAGTCCAAATGGAATGAAACCTTCGGGAACGTGATCTTCTCACCGAACGTGATCCAGGAGACTTGGACCCTACTCCAAGAAGTTTCCGGGGAGGTCACGAGGGTGGAGGGCACCCCCCTGGGCGCGCCCCCTGCCTCGTGGGCCCCTCCGAGCTCCACCGACGTGCTCCTTCCGCCTATATATCTCCATATACCCTAAAAACATCCGGGAGCAACATAGATCGGGAGTTCCGCCGCCAGAAGCCTCCGTAGCCACCGAAAACCAATCTAGACCCGTTCCGGCACCCTGCCGGAGGGGGCAATCCTTCTCCGATGGCCATCTTCATCATCCCGGTGCTCTCCATGACGAGGAGGGAGTAGTTCTCCCTCGGGGCTGAGGGTATGTACCAGTAGCTATGTGTTTGATCTCTCTCTTTCTCTCGTGTTCTTGAGATGATACGATCTTGATGTATTGCGAGCTTTGCTATTATAGTTGGATCTTATGTTTCTCCTCCCCTCTTCTCTCTTGTAATAAATTGAGTTTCCCCTTTGGAGTTATCTCATCGGATTGAGTCTTTAAAGATTTGAGAACACTTGATGTATGTCTTGCCGTGGATATCTGTGGTGACAATGCGATCACGCGATTCACTTGATGTATGTTTTGGTGACCAACTTGCGGGTTCCGCCCATGAACCTATGCATAGGGGTTGGCACATGTTTTCGTCGTGATTCTCCGGTAGGAACTTTGGGGCACTCTTTGAGGTCCTTTGTGTTGGTTGAATAGATGAATCTGAGATTGTGTGATGCATATCGTATAATCATGCCCACGGATACTTGAGGTGACATTGGAGTATCTAGGTGACATTAGGGTTTTGGTTGATTTGTGTCTTAAGGTGTTATTCTAGTACGAACTCTAGGGCTGTTTGTGACAATTATAGGAATAGCCCAACGGATTGATTGGAAAGAATAACTTTGAGGTGGTTTCGTACCCTACCATAATCTCTTCGTTTGTTCTCCTCTATTACTGACTTTGGAGTGACTCTTTGTTGCATGTTGAGGGATAGTTATGTGATCCAATTATGATATTATTGTTGAGAGGACTTGCACTAGCGAAAGTATGAACCCTAGGCCTTGTTTCAACACATTGCAATACCGTTTACGCTCACTTTTATCATTAGTTATCTTGCTGTTTTTATATTTTCAGATTACAAATACCTTTATCTACCATCCATATACCACTTGTATCACCATCTCTTCGCCGAACTAGTGCACCTATACAATTTACCATTGTATTGGGTGTGTTGGGGACACAAGAGACTCTTTGTTATTTGGTTGTAGGGTTGCTTGAGAGAGACCATCTTCATCCTACGCCTCCTACGGATTGATAAACCTTAGGTCATCCACTTGAGGGAAATTTGCAACTGTCCTACAAACCTCTGCACTTGGAGGCCCAACGTCTACAAGAAGAAGGTTGTGTAGTAGACATCATACGGTTATTCATTTAAAGTTAGAGAATAATTGTTGTTCTGTTTACATGAATAAACCCTTCAATGGCCATACACCCAAGGTAAATGGTTTATTGAATCTCAATTGTAGTCATACACATATTCATAATATTGAAGTCAAAATATGCAAAGTTAATAATGATAGTGCAACTTACTTGTGGCACTGTCGTTTAGGTCATATTGGTGTAAAGCGCATGAAGAAACTCCATGCTGATGGGCTTTTGGAATTACTTGATTATGAATCACTTGATGCTTGCGAACCATGCCTTATGGGCAAGATGACTAAGACTCTGTTCTCCGGAACAATGGAGCAAGCAACTGACTTAATGGAAATAATACATACTGATGTATGGGGTCCGATGAGTGTTGAGGCTCACGGTGGGTATCATTATTTTCTGACCTTCACAGATGATTTGAGCAGATATGGGTATATCTACTTCATGAAACATAAGTCTGAAACATTTGAAAAGTTCAAAGAATTTTAGAGCGAAGTGGAAAATCATCGTAACAAGAAAATAAAGTTTCTACGATCTGATCGTGGAGGAGAATATTTGAGTTACGAGTTTGGTCTTCATTTGAAACAATGCGAAATAGTTTCGCAACTCACACCACCTGGAACACCACAGCATAATGGTGTGTCCAAACGTTGTAATCGTACTTTATTGGATATGGTGCGATCTATGATGTCTCTTACCGATTTACCACTATCGTTTTGGGGTTATGCATTAGAGACAGCTGCATTCACGTTAAATAGGGCACCATCTTAATCCATTGAGATGACACCGTATGAACTATGGTTTGGCAAGAAACCAAAGTTGTCGTTTCTTAAAGTTTGAGGTTGCAATGCTTATGTGAGAAAGTTTCAAACTGATAAGCTCGAACCCAAATCGGAGTAGTGCGTCTTCATAGGATACCAAAAAGAAATTGTTGGGTACACCTTCTATCACAGATCCGAAGGCAAGATTTTTTGTTGCTAAGAATAGATCCTTTCTAGAGAAGGAGTTTCTCTCGGAAGAGAGTGGGAGGAATGTAGAACTTGATGAGGTAATTGTACCTTCTCCCGAATTGGAAAGTAGCTCATCACAGAAATCAGTTCCAGTGATTCCTACACCAATTAGTGAGGAAGCTAATGATGATGATCATGAAACTTCAGATCAAGTTACTACCAAACCTCGTAGGTCAACTAGAGTATGGTCCACACCAGAGTGGTACGGTAATCCTATTCTGGAGTTCATGTTACTTGACCATGACGAACCTACGAACTATGAGGAAGCGATGATGAGCCCAGATTCCACGAAATGGCTTGAGGCCATGAAATCTGAGATGGGATCCATGTATGAGAACAAAGTGTGGACTTTGGTTGACTTGCCCGTTGATCGGCAAGCCATAGAAAATAAATGGATCTTCAAGATGAAGACGGACGCTGATAGTAGTGTTACTATCTACAAAGCTAGACTTGTCGAAAAAAGTTTTTGACAAAGTTCAAGGTGTTGACTACGATGAGATTTTCTCACTCGTAGCGATGCTTAAGTCTGTCCGAATCATGTTAGCAAATTTCCATATTTTATGAAATCTGGCAAATGGATGTCAAAACTACATTCCTTAATGGATTTCTTAAAGAAGAGTTGTATATGATGCAACCAGAAGGTTTTGTCGATCCTAAAGGTGCTAACAAAATGTGCAAGCTCCAGCGATCCATCCATGGACTAGTGCAAAGCATCTCAGAGTTGGAATATACGCTTTGATGAGTTGATCAAAGCATATAGTTTTATACAGACTTGCGATGAAGCCTGTATTTACAAGAAAGTGAGTGAGGGCACTGCAACCTTTCTGATAAGTATATGTGAATGGCATATTGTTGATCGGAAACGATGTAGAATTTTCTGGAAAGCATAAAACGAGTGTTTGAAAGGAGTTTTTCAAAGAAAGACCTCGATGAAGCTGCTTACATATTGAGCATCAAGATCTATAGAGATAGATCAAGACGCTTGATAAGTTTTTTCAATGAGTACATACCTTGACAAATTTTTGAAGTAGTTCAAAATGGAACAGTCAAAGAAGGAGTTCTTGCTTGTATTGCAAGGTGTGAAATTGAGTAAGACTCAAAGCCTGAACACGGCAGAAGATAGAAAGAGAATGAAAGTCATTCCCTATGCCTCAGCCATAGGTTCTATAAAGTATGCCATGCTGTATACCAGATCTATTGTATACCCTACACTAAGTTTGGCAAGGGAGAACAATAGTGATCTAGGAGTAGATCACTGGACAACGGTCAAAATTATCCTTAGTGGAATAAGGATATGTTTCTCGATTATGGAGGTGACAAAAGGTTCGTCGTAAAGGGTTACATCGATGCAAGTTTTGACACTGATCGAGATGACTCTAAGTCTCAATCTGGATACATATTGAAAGTGGGAGAAATTAGCTAGAGTAGCTCCGTGCAGAGCATTGTTGACATAGCAATTTGCAAAATACATACGGATCTGAATATGGCAGACCCGTTGACTAAACTTCTCTCGCAAGCAAAACATGATCACACCTTAGTACTCTTTGGGTGTTAATCACATGGCGATGTGAACTATGATTACTGACTCTAGTAAACCCTTTGAGTGTTGGTCACATGGCGATGTGAACTATGGATGTTAATCACATGGTGATGTGAACTATTGGTGTTAAATCACATGGCAATGTGAGCTAGATTATTGACTCTAGTGCAAGTGGGAAACTGAAGGAAATTTTCCCTAGAGGCAATAATAAAGTTATTATTTATTTCCTTATTTCATGATAAATGTTTATTATTCATGCTAGAATTGTATTAACCGGAAACTTAGTACATGTGTGAATACATAGACAAAACAAAGTGTCCCTAGTATGCCTCTACTTGACTAGCTCGTTTATCAAAGATGGTTATGTTTCCTACCATAGACTTGTGTTGTCATTTGATGAATGGGATCACATCATTAGGAGAATGATGTGATGGACAAGACCCATTCGTTAGCTTAGCATTATGATCGTTACAGTTTCATTGCTACTACTTTCTTCATGACTTATACATGTTTCTCAGACTATGAGATTATGCAACTCCCGAATACCGAAGGAACACCTTGTGTGCTATCAAACGTCACAACGTAACTGGGTGATTATAAAGATGCTCTACAGGTGTCTCCGATGGTGTTTGTTGAGTTGGCATAGATCGAGATTAGGATTTGTCACTCCGCGTGTCGGAGAGGTATCTCTGGGCCCTCTAAGTAATGCACATCACTATAAGACTTGCAAGCATTGTGACTAATGAGTTAGTTGCGGGATGATGCATTACGGAACGAGTAAAAGAGACTTGCCGGTAACGAGATTGAACTAGGTATGAGGATACCGATGATCAAATCACGGGCAAGTAACATACCGATGACAAAGGGAACACCGTATGTTGTGTTGGGGAATGTAGTAATTTCAAAATTTTCGTATGCACACACAGGATCATGGTGATGCATAGCAACGAGAGGGGAGAGTGTTGTCCACGTACCCTCATAGACCATTAAGCGGAAGCATTATGACAACGCGGTTGATGTAGTCGTACGTCTTCACGATCGACCGATCCTCAGTACCGAACGTACGACACCTCCACGTTCAGCACACGTTCAGCTCGGTGACGTCCCACGAACTCACGATCCAGTAGAGCTCGGGGAAGAGTTTCGTCAGCACGACGGCGTGGTGACGATGTTGATGAAGTTCTGCAGCAGGGCTTCGCCTAAACACCGCTACAGTATGACCGAGGTGCAGGATTATGGTGGAGGGGGGCACCGCACACGGCTGGGAGAGATCTTTGTGATCAACTTGTGTGTCCAGAGGTGCCCCCCTGCCCCTGTATATAAAGTAGCAAGGGGGAGGCCAGTCGGCCCTTGTTGGCGCGCCTAGGAGGAGGAATCTCCTCCTAGTAGGAGTAGGATTCGTCCCTTTCCTACTCCTACTAGGAGGGGGAAAGGCAGGGAGAGAAAGAGAAGGAAAGGGAGGCGCCGCCCCCCTTCTCCTAGTCCAATTCGGACAGGGGGGAGGTGGCGCGCTACCTGCCCTAGGCCGGCCCCTCTCTCTTTCCCTTATGGCCCAACAAGGCCCATTAGTCCTCGGGGGTTCCGGTAACCCCTCCGAT
Source organism: Triticum urartu (assembly GCF_003073215.2). Taxonomy (NCBI): domain Eukaryota; kingdom Viridiplantae; phylum Streptophyta; class Magnoliopsida; order Poales; family Poaceae; genus Triticum; species Triticum urartu. Next base: position 120,919,692 of record NC_053028.1, read on the forward strand.
ACTCCGGTAAAATCCCGATTTCACCCGGAACTATTCTGATGTCCAAATGTAGGCTTCCAATATATCAATCTTTATGTCTCGACCATTTTGTGACTCCTCGACTCCGAACTACCTTCGGTACATCAAAACATATAAACTCATAAAACCGATCGCCACAGAACTTTAAGCGTGCGGACCCTACGGGTTCGAGAACTATGTAGACATGACCGAGACACGTCTCCGGTCAATAACCAATAGTGGAACCTGGATGCTCATATTGGTTCCTACATATTCTACGAAGATCTTTATCGGTCAAACCGCACAACACTATACATTGTTCTCTTTGTCATCGGTATGTTACTTGCCCGAGATTCGATCGTCGGTATCCCAATACCTAGTTCAATCTCGTTACCGGCAAGTCTCTTTACTCGTTCTGTAATACATCATCCCGTAACTAACTCATTAGTTATCATGCTTGCAAGGCTTATAGTGATGTGTATTACCGAGAGGGGCCAGAGATACCTCTCCGACAATCGGAGTGACAAATCCTAATCTTGATCTATGCCAACTCAACAAGTACCATCGGAGACACCTGTAGAGCACCTTTATAATCACCCAGTTACGTTGTGATGTTTGGTAGCACACAAAGTGTTCCTCCGGTATTCGGGAGTTGTATAATCTCATATTCATAAGAACATGTATAAGTCATGAAGAAAGCGATAGCAGTAAACAAACGATCAAGTGCTAAGCTAACGGAATGGGTCAAGTCAATCACATAATTCTCCTAATGATGTGATCCCATTGATCAAATAACAACTCATGTCTATGGTTAGGAAACTTAACCATCTTTGATCAATGAACTAGTCAAGTAGAGGCATACTAGTGACACTATGTTTGTCTATGTATTCACACATGTATTATGTTTCCGGTTAATACAATTCTAGCATGAATAATAAACATTTATCATGAAATAAGGAAATAAATAATAACTTTATTATTGCCTCTAGGGCATATTTCCTTTAGTCTCCCACTTGCACTAGAGTCAATTATCTAGATTACACAGTAATGATTTTAACACCCATGGAGCCTTGGTGCTGATCATGTTTTGCTCATGGAAGAGGCTTAGTCAATGGGTCTGCAACATTTAGATCCGTATGTATCTTGCAAATCTCTATGTCTCCCAACTTGTCTTGATCCCGGATGGAGTTGAAGCGTCTCTTGATGTGCTTGGTTCTCTTGTGAAATCTGGATTCTTTTGCCAAGGCAATTGCACCGGTATTGTCACAAAAGATTTTCATTGGACCTGATGCACTAGGTATGACACCTAGATCGGATATGAACTCCTCCATCCAGACTCCTTCATTTGCTGCTTCCGGAACAGCAATGTACTCTGCTTCACATGTAGATCCCGCCACGACGCTTTGTTTAGAACTGCTCCAACTGACAACTCCACCGTTTAATATAAACACGTATCCGGTTTGCGATTTAGAATCGTCCGGATCAGTGTCAAAGCTTGCATCAACGTAACCATTTATGATGAGCTCTTTGTCACCTCCATAAACGAGAAACATATCCTTGGTCCTTTTCAGGTACTTCAGGATGTTCTTGACCGCTGTCCAGTGATCCACTCCTGGATTACTTTGGTACCTCCCTGCTAGGCTAATAGCAAGGCACACATTAGGTCTGGTACACAACATTGCATTTATGATAGAGCCTATGGTTGAAGCATAGGGAACACTTTTCATTTTCTCTCTATCTTCTGCAGTGGTCGGGCATTGAGTCTTACTCAACTTCACACCTATTAACACAGGCAAGAACCCTTTCTTAGCTTGATCCATTTTGAACTTCTTCAAAACTTTATCAAGGTATGTGCTTTGTGAAAGTCCAGTTAAGCGTCTTGATCTATCTCTATAGATCTTGATGCCCAATATATAAGCAGCTTCACCGAGGTCTTTCACTGAAAAACTTTTATTCAAGTATCCTTTTATGCTATTTAGAAATTCTATATCATTTCCAATCAACAATATGTCATCCACATATAATATTAGAAATTCTACAAAGCTCCCACTCACTTTCTTGTAAATACAGGACCATATGCTTTGATCACACTATCAAAACATTTATTCCAACTCCGAGAGGCTTGCACCAGTCCATAAATGGATGCTGGAGCTTGCACACTTTGTTAGCTCCCTTTGGATCGATAAAACTTTCAGGTTGCATCATATACAACTCTTCTTCCAGAAATCCATTCAGGAATGCAGTCTTTACATCCATTTGCCAAATTTCATAATCATAAAATGCGGCAATTGCTAACATGATTCGGACAGACTTAAGCATCGCTACGAGTGAGAAGGTCTCATCGTAGTCAACTCCTTGAACTTGTCGAAAACCTTTTGCAACAAGTCAAGCTTTATAGACAGTAACATTACCGCAGCGTCTGTCTTATTCTTGAAGATCCATTTGTTCTCGATGGCTTGTCGATCATTGGGCAAGTCAACTAAAGTCCACACTTTGTTCTCATACATGGATCCCATCTCATATTTCATGGCCTCAAGCCATTTTGCGGAATCTGGGCTCATCATCGCTTCCTCATAGTTCATAGGTTTGTCATGGTCAAGTAACATGACCTCCAGAACTGGATTACCGTACCACTCTGGTGCGGATCTTGTTCTGGTTGACCTACGAGGTTCGGCAGTAACTTCATCTGAAGTTTCATGATCATTATCATTAGCTTCCTCACTAATTGGTGTAGATGTCACAGGAACCGGTTTCTGTGATGATCTACTTTCGAATAAGGGAGCAGGTACAGTTAACTCATCAAGTTCTACTTTCCTCCTACTCACTTCTTTCAAGAGAAACTCCTTCTCTAGAAAGGATCCATTCTTAGCAACGAATATCTTGCCTTCGGATCTGTGATAGAAGGTGTACCCAATAGTCTCCTTTGGGTATCCTATGAAGACACATTTCTCCAATTTGGGTTCGAGCTTATTAGGTTGAACCTTTTTCACATAAGCATCGCAGCCCCAAACTTTAAGAAATGACAACTTTGGTTTCTTGCCAAACCATAGTTCATAAGGCATCGTCTCAACGGATTTTGATGGTGCCCTATTTAACGTGAATGTAGCCGTCTCTAAAGCATAACCCCAAAACGATAGCAGTAAATCAGTAAGAGACATCATAGATCGCACCATATCTAGTAAAGTACGATTACACGTTCGGACACACCATTACGCTGTGGTGTTCCGGGTGGCGTGAGTTGTGAAACTATTCCGTATTGTTTCAAATGTATGCCAAACTCGTAACTCAAATATTCTCCTCCATGATCAGATCGTAGAAACTTTATTTTCTTGTTTCGATGATTTTCCACTTCACTCTGAAATTCTTTGAACTTTTCAAATGTTTCAGACTTATGTTTCATTAAGTAGATATACCCATATCTGCTTAAATCATCTGTGAAGGTGAGAAAATAACGATACCCACCGCGAGCCTCAATATTCATCAGACCACATACATTAGTATGTATGATTTCCAACAAATCTGTTTCTCGCTCCATAGTTCCGGAGAACGGCGTTTTAGTCATCTTGCCCATAAGGCATGGTTCGCAAGTACCAAGTGATTCATAATCAAGTGATTCCAAAAGTCCATCAGTATGTAGTTTCTTCATGCGCTTTATACCAATATGACCCAAACAGCAGTGCCACAAATAAGTTGCACTATCATTATCAACTCCGCATCTTTTGGCTTCAACATTATGAATATGTGTATCACTACTATCGAGATTCAACAAGAATAGACCACTCTTTAAGGGTGCATGGCCATAAAAGATATTACTCATATAAATAGAACAACCATTATTCTCCGATTTAAATGAATAACCGTCTCACATCCAACAAGATCCAGATATAATGTTCATGCTTAACGCTAGCACCAAATAACAATTATTTAGGTCTAAAACTAATCCCGAAGGTAGATGTAGAGGTAGCGTGCCGACGGCGATCACATAGACTTTGGAACCATTTCCCACACGCATCATCACCTTGTCCTTAGCCAGTCTTCGCTTAATCCGTAGTCCCTGTTTCGAGTTGCAAATATTAGCAACAGAACCAGTATCAAATACCCAGGTGCTACTGCGAGCTCTGGTAAGGTACACATCAATAACATGTATATCACATATACCTTTGTTCACCTTGCCATCCTTCTTATCCGCCAAATACTTGGGGCAGTTCCGCTTCCAGTGACCAGTCCATTTGTAGTAGAAGCACTCAGTCTTAGGCTTAGGTCCAGACTTGGGTTTCTTCTCCTGAGCAGCAAATTGTTTCCTGTTCTTCTTGAAGTTCCCCTTCTTCTTCCCTTTGCCCCTTTTCTTGAAACTGGTGGTTTTATTGACCATCAACACTTGATGCTCCTTCTTGATTTCTACCTCCGCAGCCTTTAGCATCACGAAGAGCTCGGGAATTGTCTTATTCATCCCTTGCATATTATAGTTCATCATGAAGCTTTTGTAGCTTGGTGGCAGTGATTGAAGAACTCTGTCAATGACACTATCAACAGGAAGATTAACTCCCAGTTGAGTCAAGTGATTATGATACCCAGACATTTTGAGTATATGCTCACTGACAGAACTATTCTCCTCCATCTTGAAGCTATAGAACTTATTGGAGACTTCATATCTCTCAATCTGGGCATTTGCTTGAAATATTAACTTCAAATCCTGGAACATCTCACATTTTCCATGACGTTCAAAACGTCGTTGAAGTCCCGGTTCTAAGACGTAAAGCATGGCACACTGAACTATCGAGTAGTCATCAGCTTTACTCTGCCAAATGTTCTTAACGCTGTCAGCAGCATCTGCAGCAGGCCTGGCACCCAGCGGTGCTTCCAGGACGTAATTCTTTTGTGCAGCAATGAGGATAATCCTCAAGTTACGGACCCAGTCCGTGTAATTGCTACCATAATCTTTCAACTTTGCTTTCTCAAGGAACGCATTAAAATTCAACCGAACAATAGCACAGGCCATCTATCTACAACAACATAGATAAGAAAAATACTATCAGTACTAAGTTCATGATAAATTTAAGTTCAATTAATCATATTACTTAAGAACTCCCACTTAGATAGACATCCCTCTAATCTTCTAAGTGATCACGTGATCCATATATCCTAAACCATAACCGATCATCACGTGAAATGGAGTAGTTTTTCAATGGTGAACATCACTATGTTGATCATATCTACTAAATGATTCACGCTCGACCTTTCGGTCTCAGTGTTCCGAGGCCATATGTGCATATGCTAGGCTCGTCAAGTTTAACCCGAGTATTCTGCGTGTCCAAAACTGGCTTGCACCCGTTGTAGATGGACGTAGAGCTTATCACACCCGATCATCACGTGGTGTCTCGGCACGACGAACTTTGGCAATGGTGTATACTTAGGGAGAACACTATTATCTTGAAATTTAGTGAGAGCTCATCTTATAATGCTACTGTCAAACAAAGAAGAATAAGATGCATAAAGGATAAACATCACATGCAATCAATATAAGTGATATGATATGGCCATCATCATCTTGTGCTTGTGATCTCCATCTTCGAAGCACCGTCATGATCACCATCGTCACCAGCGTGACACCTTGATCTCCGTCGTAGCATCATTGTCGTCTCGCCAACTATTGCTTCTATGACTATCGCTACCGCTTAGTGATAAAGTAAAGCAATTACAGGGCGATTGCATTGCATACAATAAAGCGACAACCATATGGCTCCTGCCAGTTGCCGATAACTCCGTTACAAAACATGATCATCTCATACAATAAATATAGCATCATGACTTGACCATATCACATCACAACATGCCCTGCAAAAACAAGTTAGACATCCTCTACTTTGTTGTTGCAAGTTTTACGTGGCTGCTACGGGCTGAGCAAGAACTGTTCTTACCTACGCATCAAAACCACAATGATAGTTCGTCAAGTTGATGCTGTTTTAACCTTCTCAAGGACCAGGCGTAGCCACACTCGGTTCAACTAAAGTTGGAGAAACTGACACCCGTGAGCCACCCGTGTGCAAAGCACGTCAGTAGAACCAGTCTCGCGTAAGCGTACGCGTAATGTCGGTCTGGACCGCCTCATCCAACAATACCGCCGAACCAAAGTATGACATGCTGGTAAGCAGTATGACTTGTATCGCCCACAACTCACTTGTGTTCTACTCGTGCATATAACATCTACGCATAAAACCTGGCTCAGATTCCACCGCTGGGGAACGTAGTAATTTCAAAATTTTCCTACGCACACATAGGATCATGGTGATGCATAGCAACGAGAGGGGAGAGTGTTGTCCACGTACCCTCGTAGACCATTAAGCGGAAGCGTTGTGACAACACAGTTGATGTAGTTGTACGTCTTCACGATCGACCGATCCCCAGTACCGAATGTACGGCACCTCCGCGTTCATCACACGTTCATCTCGGTGACATCCCACGAACTCACGATCCAGTAGAGCTCGGGGAAGAGTTTCGTTAGCACGATAGCGTGGTGACGATGTTGATGAAGTTCTGCAACAGGGTTTCGCCTAAACACCATGATGACCCACAAGTATAGGGGATCTATCGTAGTCCTTTCGATAAGTAAGAGTGTCGAACCCAACGAGTAGCAGAAGGAAATGTTAAGCGGTTTCCAGCAAGGTATTCTCCGCAAGTACTGAAACAAGTGGTAACAGATAGTTTTGTGATAAGATAATTTGTAATGAGCAACAAGTGACAAAAGTAAATAAGGTGCAGCAAGGTGGCCCAATCCTTTTTGTAGCAAAGGACAAGCCTGGACAAACTCTTATATGATGTAAAGTGCTCCCGAGGACACATGGGAATATCGTTAAGCTAGTTTTCATCACGTTCATATGATTCGCATTCTGTACTTTGATAATTTGGTATGCGGGTGGACCGGTGCTTGGGTGCTGCCCTTACTTGGACAAGCATCCCACTTATGATTAACCTCTATTGCAAGCATCCGCAAATACAACAAAAGTATTAAGGTAAACCTAACCATAGCATGAAACATATGGATCCAAATCAGCCCCTTATGAAGCAACGCATAAATTAGGGTTTAAGCTTCTGTCACTGTGGGAGACCTAGATTAGGGGGTCTCCGGATAGCCGGACTATCTCCATTGGCCGGACTGTTAGACTATGAAGATACAAGATTGAAGACTTTGTCTCGTGTCTGGATGGGACTCTACTTGGCGTGGAAGGCAAGCTAGGCAATACATATATGGATATCTCCTCCTTTGTAACCGACCTTGTGTAACCCTAACCCTCTCCGGTGTCTATATAAACCGAAGGGTTTTAGTCCGTAGGACAACAATCACAACATACAATCATACCGTAGGCTAGCTTCTAGGGTTTAGCCTCTCTGATCTCGTGGTAGATCTACTCTTGTAACACCCATATCATCAATATCAATCAAGCAGGACATAGGGTTTTACCTCTATCAAGAGGGCCCGAACCTGGGTAAAACTTCGTGTCCCTTGTCTCCTGTTACCATCCGCCTAGACGCACAGTTCGGGACCCCCTAACCGAGATCCGCCGGTTTTGACACCGACATTGGTGCTTTCATTGAGAGTTCCTCTGTGTCGTCACCGTTAGGCTTGATGGCTCCTACTATCATTGATAGCGATGCCGTCCAGGGTGAGACCTTTCTCCCCGAACAAATCTTCGTATTCAGCGGCTTTGCACTGCGGGCTAATTCGCTTGGCCATCTGGAGCAGATTGAAAGCTATGCCCCTGGCCATCAGGTCAGATTTGGAAGTTTGAACTACACGGCTGACATCCGCGGGGACTTGATCTTCGATGGATTCGAGCCATAGCCGGGCGCGCCGCACTGTCTCGATGGGTATGACCTAGCTCTGCCACCGGACGGTACTCCAGAGGCCGCGCCCACACCAGCTCCGACCCTTAGCTCGGAGCCAACTGCGCCAATTGAGGACGGGTGGCTAGACACCGCCTCAGGGGCTGCAGTCTCGACGGCGATCGAGCCGAACACCAGCATAATCCTCTGCGCAGCCCGTGACTCCAAGGTGCCAGATTCTCTTCCGGACCCCGAACCATCGGCGCCCCTGCCAATCGAATCCGAGTGGGCACCGATCATGGAATTCACCGCCGCGGATATCTTTCAGCACTCGCCCTTCGGCGACATTCTAAATTCACTAAGGTCTCTCTCTTTGTCAGGAGAGCCCTGGCCGGATTATGGCCAACAGGACTGGGATGCGGATGACGAAGAAATTCGACGCCCACCCACCACCCACTTTGTAGCCATTGTCGATGATTTAACCGACATGCTCAACTTCGACTCCGAAGACATCAACGGTATGGACGACGATGTAGGAGACGAACATGAACCAGCACCTATAGGGCACTGGAAAGCCCCCTCGTCGCATGACATATACATGGTGGATACACCCAATGAAGGCAATGGCGACGAGAGAACGGAGGATGACCCCTCCAAGAAGCAACCCAAGCGCCGACGTCAGCGGCGCCGCTCTAAGTCCCGCCAAAGCAAAAGTGGTGATACCGGCACAGGAGATAATAACACTCCGGATAGCGCCAAAGACAACAATAATTCCCTCCAGCAAGATTTAGAGCAGGAGGATGAAGGAGCTAGCTCTCCTGAGAGAGTGGCTGGCGGAGAGGAGGAGGATGACAGTTACATGCCCCCCTTCAAAGACGAGGCAAGCCTCGGCGACGATGAATTCGCTGTACCAGAGGATCCCGTCGAACAAGAGCACTTCAAGCACAGGCTTATGGCCACGGCCAATAGCCTGAAGAAAAAGCAGCAGCAGCTTCAAGCTGATCAAGATCTGCTAGCTGACAAATGGACTGAAGTCCTCGCGGCCGAGCAATATAAACTCGAGCGTCCCTCCAAGAGCTATCCAAGGCGCAGGTTACTTCCCCGACTAGAGGAAGAAGCATATGAAACGGCTGATCGGCCACCTCGCGGCCGCGATAGAGAGGCATTCTGGCCAAAAACTCAGCCTCCACCCCAACACCATTCAAATAAAAAGGCATGGGGAGATACGCCGGACCTGCGAGACATATTGGAGGACAAAGCAAAGCATTCAAGATCGATCTACGGATCACGAGGGCGCACCACTCTACAAGACGATACATGTCACGCCGGATACAGTAAAAGCAAATCCGGTCAGGCCGAACACAGCAGGCAGGACCCATCTGAGCTGCGTCACGACATAGCCCAATATAGAGGTGCCGCACACCCCTTATGCTTCACAGATGAAGTAATGGAACATCAATTCCCAGAAGGTTTCAAACCTGTAAACATTGAATCATACGACGACACTACAGAGCCCGCGGTATGGATTGAGGACTTCCTCCTCCATATCCACATGGCCCGCGGTGATGACTTACATGCCATCAAGTACCTCCCACTAAAACTCAAAGGACCAGCACGGCATTAGCTTAATAGCTTGCCAGCGGACTCCATTAGTTGTTGGGAAGATCTGGAAGCCGCATTCCTCGACAACTTTCAGGGCACTTATGTGCGACCACCAGACGCGGATGACTTGAGCCACATAATTCAGCAGCCAGAAGAGTCGGCCAGGAAATTCTGGACTCGATTCCTTACAAAGAAAAATTAAATCGTCGACTGTCCGGATGCGAAGGCCTTAGCGGCTTTCAAGAACAATATCCGAGACGAGTGGCTAGCCCGGCACCTTGGCCAAGAAAAGCCGAAATCTATGGCAGCCCTCACGATGCTCATGGCCCGCTTTTGTGCGGGAGAAGACAGCTGGTTGGCTCGCAGTAATAACATATCAAAGAACCATGGTACCCCAGATACCAAGGACGGCAATAGCAGGTCACGTCGCAACAAGCATAAGCGCCGCATTAACGGCGAAAGTACTGAGGATACGGCAGTCAATGCCGGATTCAAAGGCTCTAAACCCGGTCAGCGGAAAAAGCCATTCAAACAAAGTACGCCGGGTCCGTCCAGCTTGGACCGTATACTCGATCGCTCGTGTCAAATACACGGCACCCCAGACAAGCCAGCCAATCACACCAACAGGGATTGTTGGGTGTTCAAGCAGGCCGGCAAGTTAATTGCCGAAGACAAGGACAAGGGGCCGCATAGCGATGACGAGGAAGAACCCCAGCAGCCGCACACTGGAGGACAGAAAAGGTTTCCCCCGCAAGTGCAGACGGTGAACATGATATACGCAACCCACATCCCCAAGAGGGAGCGGAAGCGTGCGCTCAGGGACGTATATGCGTTGGAGCCAGTCGCCCCAAAGTTCAATCCTTGGTCCTCCTATCCGATCACCATCGATCGCAGGGACCACCCCACTAGTATCCGTCATGGCGGATTCGCCGCACTGGTCCTAGACCCAATCATTGATGGATTTCACCTCACTCGAGTCCTTATGGACGGCGGCAGCAGCCTGAACCTGCTTTATCAGGACACAGTGCGCAAAATGGGTATAGACCCCTCAAGGATAATACCCACAAAAACGACCTTTAAAGGCGTCCTTCCAGGCGTAGAGGCCCACTGCACAGGCTCAATTACACTGGAAGTGGTCTTCGGATCCCCGTATAACTTTCGAAGCGAAGAGTTAATCTTCGATATAGTCCCGTTCCGCAGTGGTTATCACGCGCTGCTCGGATGAACCGTATTTGCTAGATTCAATGCGGTACCACATTATGCATACCTCAAGCTCAAGATGCCAGGACCTCGCGGAGTTATTACAGTCAATGGAAACATAGAGCGCTCTCTTCGAACAGAGGAGCACACCGCGGCCCTCGCAGCAGAAACGCAAAGCAGCCTCTCAAGGCAATCTACCAGTTCGGCGTTTCAAAGCCCGGACACCTTCAAGCGCGCTCGGGGCAATCGGCAAACAGACCGCCTGGCACGATCTGAGCTCGCGTAGCAATACGGCGGCCACCCCAATCCCAGCCCAACGGCGTTGTTCGTGCCGCGCGTACATAATTACGCATTAAAAATACCATGGGCACAGATGGGGAGGGGAGGCACAACTACGGCACGCCCCAAAACGCGGCCTGAACCGCACCAGGGGCTTCCCTTTGGTTATTTTGCTTTTCTTTCAGGACTTCAATTTCTGGAAACACTGCCCGGCAGCTCTATTGCCGAACACATGATACAGCAACCAAGGAGGTCGACAACTATGGAATTCCAAGGTGGATATAATTCCTCAGTTTGCCCTTGGAAGGGACATAGTGCTACTCTTTTGCTTATTACACTATCTGTATCACTCTGCTTTAATGCAATTTTTTCAATATACAATACATGACATTACGACTATTATCGCATTTTTGTTATACATATACATATCTATGTGTTCATTAATAATGCCTAGCAACCGTACACTTTGGTACGGCTAATGCACCAGGGGCTTACGTACCCACAATATGGTGTGAAAAGTCCGAACACTTCCACAAGTGCGGCACCCCGAACTTATAGCATTATATGCATCAGCTCCGAATCATGTCTTTGGTCAAATGTTGGGTTTGCCCGGCTCCTATGTTTTGGTACCTTACGTTCCGCTCTATCGGCTAAGGTAGCGCTAGGAGAACTACTGCGATTGTGCCCTGGTTCTGCCGGGTCGAGCACCTCAGTAGAGAAAGCTAAAACTGACTGTCATGATAAGGCGAGAGACTGGTCGCTGTTCGGCGAGGTTTTTCGAGTCCCTAAAGACTTATGCCGCTTAGGGCGAGGGGCCGGCTCCGTCCGGCTTATAGGCGTGTATCGCGCCCCAAATTCGGTCTTCCGAATACCAGGGGCTTCGCTGAAATTTAAAATTATAGAATTCTATGGCTAAGTGAGAGTGATAAAGATTAGTCTGGTTGCCTTGTTCGTTGTGCTGAGCACCTCCCTCGAAGGACCCAATCATGGTAACAAGAGTGCTCAGGTTTATCCCGAACACCTCGGCACTCGTGGTATGGGGGCAGAAGCCGAGGACTAGCCATCTCTCAGATTGGATAAACAACCAAACAGAAGGTAATATTTTAAATTCACACAAGCGTTGCATAGCGCATATGAAACAAGTTTTCATCACACAGGATACAAAACGAGCAAGTCTCATTCAAATATTACATTTTGTGAACACTCATCCGCGATAAGACGGGCGCCCGGCAGAACACCCTTGTAGTACATCTCGGGGTGGCGGTGCTCCTTGCCCTCCGGCGGCCCCTCCTTGATAAGCTTCACGGCGTCCAGATTGACCCACTGCGTTTTCACACAGGCGAAGGCCCGGCGTGCACCTTCAATGCAGACGGATCGCTTGACGACCTCCAGCCGTGGGCAGGCATCCACAAGCCGCCTCACCAGGCCAAAGAAGCTATTCGGGAGGGCATCGCCAGGCCACAACCGGACTATGAACCCCTTCATGGCCTGATCGGCCGCCTTATGTAGCTCGGCCATCTGCTTCAGCTGGTCGCTCAATGGCACCGGATGTTCGGCCTCAGCATATTGAGACCAGAACAGCTTCTTCCTCGAGCTCCCGTCCCCGGCCCAGTAGAATTGTGCGGCATCGGACACACTACGGGGCAAATCTGCGAATGCTCCTGAAGAGCTCCGGATTCGGTTAAGTAATCGGTAAATTACTTTTACATGCTTGCTTTGCATATAGAAAGCCTTACCCGCCGCTATCTTCTTCATCGCGTCGATCTCCTGAAGGGCCTTCTAGGCCTCGCCCTTGGCACTCTTCGCGCTCTCATGGGCCGCGGCAAGCTTAGACTCTCGCGTCTTCAAGTCAAGCTCCAATGCCTCGTGCTTCGTCACGAGAGCCTGGAGCTCTTGCTGCACCTCGCCCACCCGAGCTTCGTGCCTCTCTCGCTCGGTGCGCTCCTGGGTCGCCTTCTCTTCGGCCTGGGACAACGCTTGCTTCAGGGTCGCCACCTCGGTCGTGGCCCCTGGCAAACATACAATAATCCTGTCATTTAGCAATCGCGCCATTTTTCTCATCTATAGACGGGGTATTACTTACCCTTGTTCTCCTCGAGCTGCCTCTTAGCAAGGCCGAGCTCCTTCTGGGACCCCTCGAGGGCCTCCTTCAGTACGGCGACCTCCGCCGTTAGTGCGGCGGACGCTAGCAGCGAAGCCTGCATATGCATATTGACATACTTATATTAGACTCATGTGATATTTGATCCTCTGTTCGGCTTTTCTTTGTGAACACCAAACAAAGCATCAGGGGCTACTGTCTATGCGGTAATATTTCTACTACATTTTAAAACACTTACCTCGAAGCCTGTTAGAAGGCTAGTACAGGCTTCAGTTAATCCGCTCTTGGCGGACTGAACCTTCTGGATCACCGCACTCATGATAGTGCGGTGCTCCTCCTCGATGGAAGCACTGCGAAGCGCTTCCAACATGGTGTCCGGCGCGTCTGGGTGGACAGAGGTCACCGGCACAGGCGTCTCACCCTCCTTAGAAGGGGGCCGCCTGCCCGAGCTCGGATCCGTTGGAGGGTCCGGCGCGGTGTTCGGCTGAGGGCCGAACTCGGAGCTTTCGGGGACCCCGTCCCCTCGGCTCTTGTAGTCCAGAAGGTCGCCTTGAGGCGCCTCCGGGACTGTCCCCCCTCGATCCGGTGCCTCTTGAGACAGCACCTCAGTGTCGTCGGCCGGATGAGGGGAGGTGGCGGTCGGGACCAGATCGCTATCCATGTTTGACGAGCCCAGGGAGCCATCCGAGGATACCTCGATATTGGCTCGGGGCGGCCTGTACAATTGAGTTCGGCGTTAGGGAAAGCAATGCGACAAAGGAATCCTATGGGTTACTTCGGTATCCGAACACTTACGATCTCCCCTGGGGCTTGCCCCTGGGCAACCACTCGTCTTCACTTTCGACGGCGGCGGTGGAGCTGTCCGGAAGGAGCGTCCTTCCCTTCTTGGACCCTTTGGCCTCCCCAGTTGGGGCGGCCTTCCTTTTCTTGTCTCCCCCAGTCGGTGGGGGAGCCTTTTCTTCCTCTTCCTCGTCTTCGGGGGAAGAGTGCGCCGCAGAGTCATCGGACGGAGAGTCCGACGACGCCTGGCGTCGGGAACTCTTTCGAGCTCCCTTGGCCTTCTTGGTCTTCTCCGGCACCTTATAAGGGGGCCGGAGTCAGCATCTTCGTCAGAAGAGCGTCTGCGGGGCCTTCGGGCAAGGGAGCCGGATAGTCGATCTGTCCGGCCATCTTCTGCCAGTCCTGTCAAAATTACGGGAGTTTAGATCCCGCATAGAGCCAATCTATATATATAAAACAAATATCCTGTAAGAGGTAAAACAACTTACCGCACTGGCATGGCGCTTCGCGCTGAATCCGCGATCCTCAGTAATGTGGGGAGGGACCGCGGCGCCCTTGAACAGCACCCTCCAGGCATCTTCATGAGTCATGTCGAAGAGCCTGTTCAGAGTTCGGTGCTGCGCCGGATTAAACTCCCACAAGGTAAACTCCCGTTGTTGGCATGGTAGTATCCGGCGAACGAGCATAACCTGGACTATGTTGACAAGCTTGAGCATCTTATCCACCATGTTCTGAATACATGACTGGAGTCCGGTTAGCTCTTTTGAATTACCCCAGGATAGGCCCTTCTCTTTCTAGGAGGTGAGCCGCATGGGGATGCCAGATCGGAACTCGGGGGCCGCTACCCATGCGGGGTCGCGCGGCTCGGTGATATAGAACCACCCCGATTGCCACCCCTTTATGGTGTCCATGAAGGTGCCCTCGAGCCATGTGATGTTGGGCATCTTGCCCACCATGGCGCCTCCGCACTCTGCCTGGCTACCGCTCACTACCTTCGGCTTGACATTGAAGGTCTTCAGCCATAAGCCGAAGTGGGGCCTGATGCGGAGGAAGGCCTTGCACACGACGATAAACGCTGAGATGTTGAGGATGAAGTTTGGGGCCAGATCATGGTAATCCAGGCCATAATAAAACAGAGCCCCCGGACGAAGGGATGGAGAGGGAATCCTAGTCCGCGGAGGAAATGGGTGAGGAATACCACCCTCCCATGGGGCTCGGGGGTGGGGATGAGTTGTCCCTCATCTGGGAGCCGGTGCGCGATGTCGTCGTGCAGGTATCCGGCTCTCCTCAGTTTCTTGACGTCTCCCTCCATGACGGAGGAGACCATCCACTTGCCTCCCGCTCCGGACATGGTTGGAGAAGGTTGAGGTGGAAGTGAGAGCTTGGGCGCTAGAGCTCGAGTATGCGGGAGCGTATGAGCAGAGAAGGAAGAAGGCGTGGATAGAAAGGTGAATCCTTATCCCTTTATATGGGCGGACAAAATTAAACGTCCCCACTTGCCTAGTAAAACTCGCTTATCCCCCAAGCGCCGCAATTGATGGCGTGGTTGGGTTACCCACGCCCGTATTGATGAGAATCCCGTAATAAGGGGACACGATCTCTGCTTTGACAAGACGTGTCGAAAAACTGCCTCGCGTTATGTGCGGGGCTGGTTAAATGAAACAGTTCGAATAATCACCGGGCCATGACATGACGTCATGTTACCAAAACAAGCTGGCGGATTAGATCTGCGAAGACATTATTCTCTCTACGGTGAAATGTGGAACTTATTTTGCAGGGTCGGACACTATCCTCGTATTCAAATTCTTCTGTGATGTATTCGGAGAAGGAACCCGCCTTGCAATGCCGAAGACAACTGCGTGCCGAACTCATCGTCATTGAAGCCTGGTTCAGGGGCTACTGTGGGAGTCCTGGATTAGGGGGTCTCCAGACAGCCGGACTATCTCCATTGGCCGGACTGTTAGACTATGAAGATACAAGATTGAAGACTTCGTCTCATGTCCGGATGGGACTCTACTTGACGTGGAAGGCAAGCTATGCAATACGTATATGGATATCTCCTCCTTTGTAACCGACCTTGTGTAACCCTAACCCTCTCCGGTGTCTATATAAACCAAAGGGTTTAGTCCGTAGGACAACAATCACAACATACAATCATACCGTAGGCTAGCTTCTAGGGTTTAGCCTCTCTGATCTCGTGGTAGATCTACTCTTGTAACACCCATATCATCAATATCAATCAAGCAGGACGTAGGGTTTAAGCATCTTGATCTATCTCTATAGATCTTAATGCCCAATATGTAAGCAGCTTCACCAAGGTCTTTCATTGAAAAACTCTTATTCAAGTATCCCTTTATGCTATCCAGAAATTCTATATCATTTCCAATCAGTAATATGTCATCCACATATAATATCAGAAATGCTACAGAGCTCCCACTCACTTTCTTGTAAATACAGGCTTCTCCAAAAGTCTGTACAAAACCAAATGCTTTGATCACACTATCAAAGCGTTTATTCCAACTCCGAGAGGCTTGCACCAGTCCATAAATGGATCGCTGGAGCTTGCACACTTTGTTAGCTCCCTTTGGATCGACAAAACCTTCCGGTTGCATCATATACAACTCTTCTTCCAGAAATCCATTCAGGAATGCAGTTTTGACATCCATCTGCCAAATTTCATAATCATAAAATGCGGCAATCGCTAACATGATTCGGACAGACTTAAGCATCGCTACGGGTGAGAAAGTCTCATCGTAGTCAATCCCTTGAACTTGTCGAAAACCTTTCGCAACAAGTCGAGCTTTGTAGACAGTAACATTACCATCAGCGTCAGTCTTTTCTTGAAGATCCATTTATTCTCAATTGCTTGCCGATCAATGGGCAAGTCAACCAAAGTCCACACTTTGTTCTCATACATGGATCCCATCTCAGATTTCATGGCTTCAAGCCATTTTGCGGAATCTGGGCTCACCATCGCTTCTTCATAGTTCGTAGGTTCATCATGATCCAGTAGCATGAATTCCAAAACAGGATTACTGTACCACTTTGGTGCGGATCTTACTCTCGTTGATCTACGAGGTTCAATAATAACTTGATCTAAAGTTTCATGATCATCATCATTAACTTCCTCACTAATTGGTATAGTCGTCACAGGAACTGGTTTCTGTGATGAGCTACTTTCCAATAAGGGAGCAGGTACGATTACCTCATCAAGTTCTACTTTCATCCCACTCACTTCTTTCGAGAGAAACTCCTTCTCTAGAAAGGATCCATTCTTAGCAACGAATGTTTTGCCTTCGGATCTGTGATAGAAGGTGTACCCAACAGTCTCCTTTGGGTATCCGATGAAGACACATTTCTCCGATTTGGGTTCGAGCTTGTCAGGTTGAAGCTTTTTCACATAAGCATCGCAACCCCAAACTTTAAGAAACGACAACTTTGGTTTCTTGCCAAACCACAGCTCATAAGGCGTCGTCTCAACGGATTTTGATGGTGCCCTATTTAACGTGAATGCGGTCGTCTCTAAAGCATAACCCCAAAACGATAGCGGTAAATCAGTAAGAGACATCATAGATCGCACCATATCTAGTAAAGTACGATTATGACGTTCGGACACACCATTACGCTGTGGTGTTCCGGGTGGCGTGAGTTGCGAAACTATTCCGCTTTGTTTCAAATGTAGACCAAACTCGTAACTCAAATATTCTCCTCCACGATCAGATCGTAGAAACTTTATTTTCTTGTTACGATGATTTTCAACTTCACTCTGAAATTCTTTGAACTTTTCAGATGTTTCAGATTTATGTTTCATCAAGTAGATATACCCATATCTGCTTAAATCATCTATGAAGGTGATAAAATAACGATATCCGCCACGAGCCTCAACATTCATCGGACCACATACATCTGTATGTATGATTTCCAACAAATATGTTGCTCTCTCCATAGTACCGGAGAACGGCGTTTTAGTCATCTTGCCCATGAGGCACGGTTCGCAAGTACAGAGTGATTCATAATCAAGTGGTTCCAAAAGTCCATCAGTATGGAGTTTCTTCATGCGCTTTACACCGATATGACCTAAACGGCAGTGCCACAAATAAGTTGCACTATCATTATCAACTCTGCATCTTTTGGCTTCAACATTATGAATATGTGTATCACTACTATCGAGATTCATCAAAAATAGACCACTCTTCAAGGGTGCGTGACCATAAAAGATATTACTCATATAAATAGAACAACCATTATTCTCTGATTTAAATGAATAACCGTCTCGCATCAAACAAGATCCAGATATAATGTTCATGCTCAATGCCGGCACCAAATAACAATTATTTAGGTCTAAAACTAATCCTGAAGGTAGATGTAGAGGTAGCGTGCCGACTGCGATCACATCGACTTTGGAACCATTTCCCACGCACATCGTCACCTCGTCCTTGGCCAGTGTTCGCTTAATCCCTTGTCCCTGTTTCGAGTTGCAAATATTAGCAACAAAACCAGTATCAAATACCCAGGTGCTACTGCGAGCTCTAGTAAGGTACACATCAATAACATGTATATCACATATACCTTTGTTCACCTTGCCATCCTTCTTATCCGCCAAATACTTGGGGCAGTTCCGCTTCCAGTGACCAGTCTGCTTGCAGTAGAAGCACTCAGTTTCAGGCTTAGGTCCAGATTTGGGTTTCTTCTCCTGAGCAGCAACTTGCTTGCTGTTCTTCTTGAAGTTCCCCTTCTTCTTCCCTTTCCCCTTTTTCTTGAAACTGGCGGTCTTGTTGACCATCAACACTTGATGCTCCTTCTTGATTTCTACCTCCGCAGCCTTTAGCATTGCGAAGAGCTCGGGAACCGTCTTATCCATCCCTTGCATGTTATAGTTCATCACGAAGCTCTTGTAGCTTGGTGGCAGTGATTGAAGAACTCTGTCAATGACACAATCAATAGGAAGATTAACTCCCAGTTGAGTCAAGTGATTATGATACCTAGACATTTTGAGTATATGTTCACTGACAGAACTATTCTCCTCCATCTTGAAGCTATAGAACTTATTGGAGACTTCATATCTCTTAATCTGGGCATTTGCTTGAAATATTAACTTCAACTCCCGGAACATCTCATATGCTCCATGACGTTCAAAACGTCGTTGAAGTCCCGATTCTAAGCCGTAAAGCATGGCACACTGAACAATTGAGTAGTCATCAGCTTTGCTCTGCCAGATGTTCATAACATCTGGTGTTGCTCCTGCAGCAAGCCTGGCACCCAGCGGTGCTTCCAGGACGTAATTCTTCTATGCAGCAATGAGGATAATCCTCAAGTTACGAACCCAGTCTGTGTAATTGCTACCATCATCTTTCAACTTTGCTTTCTCAAGGAACGCATTAAAATTCAACGGAACAACAGCACGGGCCATCTATCTACAATCAAACATAGACAAGCAAGATACTATCAGGTACTAAGTTCATGATAAATTTAAGTTCAATTAATCATATTACTTAAGAACTCCCACTTAGAAAGACATCCCTCCAATCTTCTAAGTGATCACGTGATCCAAATCAACCAAACCATAACCGATCATCACGTGAAATGGAGTAGCTTTCAATGGTGAACATCAATATGTTGATCATATCTACTATATGATTCACGCTCGACCTTTCGGTCTCAGTGTTCCGAGGCCATATCTGCATATGCTAGGCTCGTCAAGTTTAACCTGAGTATTCTGCGTGTGCAAAACTGGCTTGCACTCGTTGTAGATGGACGTAGAGCTTATCACACCCGATCATCACGTGGTGTCTGGGCACGATGAACTTTGGCAACGGTGCATACTCAGTGAGAACACTTTTATCTTGAAATTTAGTGAGAGATCATCTTATAATGCTACCGTCAATCAAAGCAAGATAAGATGCATAAAAGATAAACATCACATGCAATCAATATAAGTGATATGATATGGCCATCATCATCTTGTGCTTGTGATCTCCATCTCCGAAGCACCGTCATGATCACCATCTTCACCGGCGTGACACCTTGATCTCCATCGTAGCATCATTGTCGTCTCGCCAATCTTATGCTTCTACGACTATCGCTACCGCTAAGTGATAAAGAAAAGCATTACAGGGCGATTGCATTGCATACAATAAAGCGACAACCATATGGCTCCTGCCAGTTGTCGATAACTCGGTTACAAAACATGATCATCTCATACAATAAAATATAGCATCACGTTTTGACCATATCACATCACAACATGCCCTGCAAAAACAAGTTAGACGTCCTCTACTTTGTTGTTGCAAGTTTTACGTGGCTGCTACGGGCTTAGCAAGAACCGTTCTTACCTACGCATGAAAACCACAAGGATAGTTTGTCAAGTTGGTGTTGTTTTAACCTTCGCAAGGACCGGGCGTAGCCATACTTGGTTCAACTAAAGTTGGAGAAACTGACACCCGCCAGCCACCTGTGTGCAAAGCACGTCGGTAGAACCAGTCTCGCGTAAGCATACGCGTAATGTCGGTCCGGGCCGCTTCAACCAACAATACCGCTGAACCAAAGTATGACATGCTGGAAAGCAGTATGACTTGTATCGCCCACAACTCACTCGTGTTCTACTCGTGCATATAACATCAACGCATAAAACCTGGCTCTGATGCCACTGATGGGGAACGTAGTAATTTCAAAAAAATTCCTACGCACACGCAAGATCATGGTGATGCATAGCAACAAGAGGGGAGAGTGTTGTCCACGTACCCTTGTAGACCGAAAGTGGAAGCGTTAGCACAACGCGGTTGATGTAGTCGTACGTCTTCACGATCCGACCGATCCAAGTACCGAACGCACGGCACCTCCAAGTTCAGCACACGTTCAGCTCGATGACGTCCCACGAACTTCGATCCAGCAGAGCTTCACGGGAGAGTTCCATCAGCACGACGGCGTGGTGACGGTGATGATGTTGCTACCGACGCAGGGCTTCGCCTAAGCACCGCTACGATATGACCGAGGTGGAATATGGTGGAGGGGGGCACCGCACACAGCTGGGAGAGATCAACTGATCAACTTGTGTGTCTAGAGATGCCCCCTGCCCCCGTTATAAAGGAGCAAGGGGGGAGGCCGGCCGGCCCTTTATGGGCGCGCCAGGAGGAGGAGTCCTCCTCCTAGTAGGAGTAGGACTCCCCTTTCCTACTCCTACTAGGAGGAGGAAAGGAAGGAGGAGAAGGAGAAGGAAGGAGAGGGAGGAAAAGGAGGAAAGGGGGCCGGCCCCCTAGTCCAATTCGGATTGGGCTAGGGGGCCGCGCGCCCTGCCTCCTCTCTTCCACAACTTGGCCCATGAGGCCCATTACTTCTTCCTCGTATTCCCGTAACTCCTCGGTACCCCCGAAAATACCCGAATCACTCGGAACCTTTCCGATGTCCGAATATAGTCGTACAATATATCGATCTTTACGTCTCGACTATTTCGAGACTCCTCGTCATGTCCCCGATCTTATCCGGTACTCCGAACTACCTTCGGTACATCAAATCACATAAACTCATAATACAATCGTCACCGAAACTTTAAGCGTGCGGACCCTACGAGTAAACTTGGCCCATGAGAACTATGTAGACATGACCGAGACATGTCTCCGGTCAATAACCAATATCAGAACCTGGATGCTCATATTGGCTCCCACATATTCTATGAAGATCTTTATCGGTCGGACCGCATAACAACATACGTTGTTCCCTTTGTCATCGGTATGTTACTTACCCGAGATTCGATCGTCGGTATCTCAATACCTAGTTCAATCTCGTTACCAGTCTCTTTACTCGTTCTGTAATACATCATTCTGCAACTAACTCATTAGTTGCAATGCTTGCAAGGCTTAAGTGATGTGTATTACCGAGAGGGCCCAGAGATACCTCTCTGACAATCGGAGTGACAAATCCTAATCTCGAAATACGCCAACCCAACAAGTACCTTCGGAGACACCTGTAGAGCACCTTTATAATCACCCAGTTACGTTGTGACGTTTGGTATCACACAAAGTGTTCCTCCGGTAAACGGGAGTTGCATAATCTCATAGTCATAGGAACATGTATAAGTTATGAAGAAAGCAATATCAACAAACTAAACGATCAAGTGCTAAGCTAACGGAATGGGTCAAGGCAATCATATCATTCTCCTAATGATGTGATCCTGTTAATCAAATGACAACTCATGTCTATGGTTAGGAAACATAACCATCTTCGATCAACGAGCTAGTGAAGTAGAGGCATACTAGTGACACTCTGTTTGTCTATGTATTCACACATGTATTATGTTTCCGGTTAATACAATTATAGCATGAATAATAAACATTTATCATGATATAAGGAAATAAATAATAACTTTATTATTGCCTCTAGGGCATATTTCCTTCAGCCACCATCCTGTGCTCGTCCATCAACACACTCCCAACAGCGAGACCCCGCGGCTCCATGCCGCTCAGACCTGTCGTTGTCGACATGTCAGATGCAACACCGCTCCTCCTTCGCGAACACCACCTGCGGCCACTGGTCCCATCCCCTCCACCTGCAAATTGTCTGCACTCCCAACCGAGCCCCAAGGCCCCTGAGGACACCTCCAGGAAGGTCACGACGCGAGCAGCGCCGCTGCCGCCAAATTCGAAGAGGATTAAAGGTTTTCACCCGGCAGAAGATAGGGGTGGGTAGATTGCGCCCTCAGCCGGGCCTTCATGAAGGAAAGCGGCACCCATGGGCACCGCCGCCGCCGGGCCGGCCAGACCGACCAAGGTTTCCCTCGGACCCAAGGTACACCACCAGGGCTCACCATCACCGGAGCCTGCAGCCGCAAACCACCGGGACGATGAGAGAGGCAACAGGAGAAAGGGGATTCTCTAGATCCGATGCCACAACACCAACCCGCCGGAGGATCACCGGCCACCCGATCAAATCCCCGACAGCCCATCTGCCTCGCCGCGCCCGGACGAGGAGGCCAACCCAGGGGCCGCCGCCCCCGATCCATGGCCCTCCGCCCGAAATCGGGTAGAGCAGAGCCAGCCTACCGCCACGACCGCCACGGGGACACCAGCCGGTCGCCACGCCGCCGCGCTCCAGATTGAGGTCGTCGTGGGCCAGATTGGCGCCGCTACCATCGATCGGGGCCTCATCCTCGAGATCGGGGATCCGGCGCATCCCGAGCCCGGAGTGAGAGGGTGATGCTTCCGCCACCGGCGTTGCACGCGCGGGCTTAGCCTAGCGCCGACCACCGGCGGCGGCGGAGGGGAGAGCGGGAAGGAGGAGGGGGACCCGCGGCAGAGGTTTGGGTCCCCTCGGTTGCCCGCACGATGGGTGACGGAGGGGGAGGGGAGGGCCGCGCGTGTGTTTGATGCCAACGAACTCACGTCATGCTTATAACATTCCTTACATTGGTAGATTTCTTTTAAGAAACGGGTACAGAGCTATTTATTGTTAAAGATGTTTTATAAAAAAAACCCTTTGCCCTGCTTTATATATAAAGCATCACATCCGAACTGATACAAGGTGATGAACCAATCCTCTTACAAAGCAGATCAAAGAAAATTACACGAAAATAGGAGAGTCCGCACCCTACCACAAAGCAACCTAGACTACCGACAAGGAAGAAAACTCGCCGCCAAGGGAAATCTCTGGATCTCATTTTGCCGCTCATACCATGCTCTCGCCAGAGTGGACCCCCACCCTCCCGCTCTGGATTGTGGAGCCTGAGCCTTCTTGTGGAAAAAGAGGATCGCGAGTGGAACCAACAAGGACACGTGTAAATAATAGGAAGCAAGCGGATCTCGTGAAAGATGTTTTTATAGAAAGTGTAGAGTGGATATTTCTTTTGAGCAACTTCCTTGTATGTGTGTTTTGTTCTGTCGAATTTAATTATACCCACAACGATTGTTTTCTAATGCATTTTATAGTGGTTTTTATGTCCATTTAAACCATGTCTAAAACTTCTTTCATTTATCATGTGCAAACTTTGGTGCAAACATTATTCTACAATCAACCAGGCATGATATTGTAATTTTTGTATATAGTTTCCTATTAGTGTTTTCAAATAAGCTTATGGCATCTCCAAGGGCATCCCCTCCCCTTCCCCCATTTATCCGTGAGGACAATCCGGCACAAACAGGCCATCCATCGGGCTCTCCAAAACTCCTCCCCTTCATACCTCAAACTTGGCCGCAATACGAAAGAGTCCGGACTTGTCCGCAAAGACCGCTAGCCCACCCTCTCTCTCCCTCCTCCCTCCCCCCTCTCTCTCTATGCCCTTAGAAGACATCGCCCATGGCTCAGCTTACATTAAAGACATGGGCTCCTCTCAGCGCCCCATCTGGTGAGCGCCTAGCTAGCCATGATCCAGCAAATGAAATGACGCCTTCTGATGTTGATGATCCCACTCCGATGTTCAAGACCACGTGAACTTCATGTTATGTTTATGTTTGAACTCTTCCTTGTCTATGCTTCAGACTGCGAGTTGGTTTCGAGCGGCAAGTTGGGCCAACTTGCTCCGTCAGGCTAGGCGAGGGAGGTGCAGCGGCGAGCTGCCTCGCGCGTATCCGACGGACTTGGCGGGCCACCTAGCTGGTTTTTATGCGGGAACTGCTCTTCCGGCTTGTCGGATGCCATCGAAAGATTGGAGTAATTGGTGGAAAGAGGAGATGGGGAATGGCGGAGTGGTGCGATTCTTGCCCAGTCTAGCATCGTTTAAATAGAGGGTGGACGGGAGGAGCCTGCCCGGCGTTGCGTTTAATGCCGGCTCGCTCGTGAACAGACATGTGGCTGAAGTAGGTTTCTCGGCTTCCACATGGGTTTAATGGAGGATTTTGAATGCGGCGAGGAGGCGTGTTCAGCCGGGTGTGCAGCGGGCGGCGTCCTCGGTCAGCGCGCCGCTTCAATGACGGAGGTAGTGAGACGTCGCGTTCGCCCTAATCTGCCTTCAATGTGAAGCGGCGCGCTCTACAATGGCATGAATGCGAGCTGCTGGGCGACTGGCGGGAAGAGCGTGCGGGCGGGGTTTTTGGGTGGACCTGGACGGCCAGAAGCGGGCGTGACAGCGGTCCAGACTCCTACGAATCTCCCCACGTTTGTCTTCGGTTTGCCGGAGAAAACATGCCCTAACCGCGCCGTGGACCGAAACAGGACCGCGTTAGATGGTTTTGGCGGTTCAGACAACACGATCCGAACAAATTCAGGAGGGTTGGGGGTTAGGGTTGAAGATGCCCTTGGGCTGGTATTTTTTTCCCGCTGTGTGCCATTTGTCCCAATATTTCATAAGCGGGCAGTGTACGACGGACGAAACTTGCCTGCTCCTCGCTTGTGCGCCTATCCGTGCTCCCGCATACGTGGCTTGATTTGATTGGAACAAAATAAGACCTGACCCCACCCTCTTAAAATCAGGGGGAGATGATTAGAATAGAAAGAAAAAAAAACAACCGTAGGATGAGTTGGGAGCATGGAGAAGGAGCAGGCAAGCCGGATCCATGTACGGCCTAGGTCGTACGCATCTAATCTAATCTGGAGACCCACTTTTACGTGTGACAATTGGCAAAATCGAATCTCAAAGCAGCAACCCTTCTTCTCATTGTTTCCCTTTGCCAAATCTCAATTTCTGTATCCTCAAACTCCACAGCCACCGGTATGATACGCCGGAATGCTCGCCACATGGCCGCCCATGCGCTCCTCGACGCATCGTCGCCGGCAACGGCTACGCTCGCCGCTCCTCGAAGCCATCCTCGCCGGTAACGGCGACGCTGGCCGACGCACAACTCGCCGGCGACGCTCGCCGCAGATGCGCTCCTCGAAGCCATCCTCCCTGAGTAACGGCGACGCTCATCGACGCCCAGCTCGCGTCCCATCCAGCCGCGGATATGCTCCTTGACGCCGGTGGCAACTCCCCTGCTTTCTTGTGGTACTCCCTCCTCGTCAGAAGCCTACATGTTCGTCGGGGACCCAGCTCGAGCACCGGCTTGCTTGTCCCCGTTGGTGTGGAGGAGCTAGCTGTGCGTAGAGAGGCTGTTGACTGTTTGCGTACGTTCTTGATCCGGAGCTACGACGTCGCCGGCGAGATGTGAATAGATGGGGATTAATTTTCTAAACATGGGAATCGGAGTGAGCTGCAAGTTGGAAGTGACGATTCTTGCTTTGAAATTCGGTTTGACAGGTGTCAGATGTAGAAGTGGGTCTCCAGTGTAGGCATATACGAAATGGTTGTATAGGATTTTTTTTCCGTATTTGGCTCCCCTGTATTTTTAGGGACTTAAATGTGTTTCATGGATATAGACAACAAGTTATTTTTTGAGATCAATCAGAGATGCCCCGATCATGATTCTTTTGCCAATTTGCCGAAAGTAAACGAGATTTTATATTTCTTGTTGCTCTAGGAATTTCCTTTATTCAAGTGTGCTTTTATTGCATCTTCATCCTTTCTTCAGCTTCAACCCTTGAGCTGCTGGCAGCAAGGTAAGGCGCTAGCTAGCCGACGGCAGGGGTGGACACGACGAGGCCGGTGGCGGCAAAGAAGACGCGGACGCGCTCGGCATTGTACCCCGGGGCGACGGTGGTGCCATTGGGGATCACCTCTATCGCCACGTCGGGTCTGTCGGCGTTGATCTGCGTCACGGCCTGCGTCGCCGGCCAGCCCACCACCTCTGGCCAAGACGTCTTGCTCATGTCCCACGGCATCCTCCTCCTTGATCTCCTCGGACCTGCAAGCTCGATCGGTCTGCAAAAACGTTAGACCATGGTCACACTCAGAGGCTGGGAAGAGATAGAAATTAAACGGCGCAAAAACAAGCAGTGCTAGCAGATCGATGCCGACCGACCTAACTTCAAAGGCAAGTGCTTCACTTGTGTGTGGTTGTGGAGTTGGGTCGTGTGTGTATTTATATGCGCTGGAGTTGGCGATGCATCTCAGCTGCATGGTGCGTATCTGTGGTCTTGGATGAGCGGGCTGGCATTGGGCACGTCGCTCCTTTGCCGGAACCTTTGGTATCGCCGTTCCTTGTAAAGCTCACGCTAACAACAACACGCGTATGTACGGTTCGAAAACTATCTTGTACAAGGAGATTATACGCCATGCCTACGCACGTACGACAGAAATTCTGCACAAGCTTAGGGCGAGCTCCGTGGAATTCTGATAGTGACAAGCTCACAGAATGTCACTCCGCTCACAGGCTCACAGCATGCGCGTGCGTTATACACCGACGAACTCACTGTCATGCTTACAACATTCATTACATTGGTAGACTTCTGTTATGAAACGGGTAAAAGTAACTCCAACGTACCGACCCAAACGGATGGTGATTTTGTTCGCTATTTATCCGTTTGGGTCGGCCAGACAGACACGAATATCCGCTTTCGTATTTGGGTCGGCGCGTGTGCACAACACTAGCCCGGCCCATTTTTCATGGCGCGAGAAAAAAACATGCATTAATCAAACATTAAAGTCGGCCACGAAGGCCAACGAGAATCCACGCGTCCACATTTTGTATTAATAAAACTAAAAATAAACTAAACTACGAGGCGGCACGCTGTCCTAGGCGTCGCCATCGTCATTCTCGGGATCCGTGCAATCGATGAACGTCGGCACAGGGCCGGCCCAGGAGAACGCCGAGTTCCAGAGGCGTTCATGTCAGGCGCCGGCTATGCCGGCGCCGGCACGGGCTGTGTGGCCGCCTGTGCCGCCGCGGCCTGGCGCGCCTCCTCCTCGGCTTGGCGTGCGTCCTCCTCGGCGTCGCGTTGCTCGGCCTCGGCGTCGCGCTTGAGCATCTCGAGGTGCTCGCCGTCGCGGCGCTCCCCGGCCAGCCGGATGTGGCGCCAGTGCTCGAGGTACGCCGCCTCCTGCGCCGGCGTCGCCCCCTCCCCCCCCCCCCCCCCCCCCCCCAGACCGGCGGCGCGCTGACCCACTCGCGTACTACTCCCGTCCAGGAGTAGCGCTCGATGGGGGGCGACTCCGGCTCCGGCTCGGCTTTCACAGAGGACAGCGGGGCCACCGGCGGCAGGATGCAGTCGCCCGCTGTGGAGAGGGCCATGGCCGCCTCGTACGCCGCCTCCTTTTCCTCAGCCGCCGCCTCGTACGCCACCTCCTCTCTCGATAGACCGCCGCAATGGCAGCCTGGTAAGCGGCCTCCGCCGCCTGGTCCTTCTCGCGGACGACGAGCGGGGGCGGTGTGTGACGCCCGGATGATTAAGCTACAGTAAACCCCTGCTAATGGTGCCATGTCATCACATTACTGTTGCTAATCCTTGCTTGATCCAAATATTTGTTCAAACTCAAATTCAAATGAAAATCCAAAACTCAATGTTTTCAAACATGAAAACTAAAATGTTCAAGTAATTCTATAAATTCCCCTGATCATCTTCTTGATGAAACCAACTTCCTTTGACACACCACTTAATCCCTGGGAAAATATAAAGTGGTCCAACATCATATTAAATGACCTTTTCAATTTATAAAAATGCTTAAACAATTCCTTTGGCCCTGAAACTTTTTAGGCAAAACCAAAATGTTGTGCCTGAACCTTTTGCTAAGTTTCACATTCAACAAAAATCATTTGATGCCTTGTTTCCATCCAAAACAGTAGCTATCCTTTTAATAGAAAATAAAAGAAATAAAATTAGACAAAAACATAGAAGAAAGCCCCCTCCCCCAGTGGGCCTTGGCCCAGCTGGCCACTACACCAGGCCCAACCCACCCCGCTTGTCTTCCTTCCTCTGTTCATCAGGGGATCGTGGCGGGCATCCAGCCGCGCCCTGGCGCGTGCCGACGATCCCCCGGCTACCCAGAGGCATAAGAGCGCCCCCTCGACCCCGCTGGCAACCCTAGACCTCACCTCCTCTCCGCCCCTGCGCCGCTATCCTCCTCTGCCCGCACCGCGCGAGCACCACCGACACTGCGCCTTCCTCGCTGCCGCGGCCACCGTCGTCCTCCCGCCGTTCCAAGGAGTTCGGCGGCCTCCCTACGCTCACCCTCGTCGACCTCGCCCTTGGATCGAGCCGCTGGAGCCCGAACCACGTTGCCTCGGCCTCTTCTTCCTCGGCACCGTCCGCCACTGCCGCCTTCAATCCGGTCAGCTCCGGCTCCGGAAAGTCGTCCCCAAGCCCGCTGCCATCCCCTACGGCTAACCTGTGAGGCCCCCTCCTCTGTTCCCCTCCTCCCTTTCTTCTAGACGCCGTAGGCCGCCGCACATCATCTTGCCAGGAGCTGCATTCGCCATGATCCCGGCCACGTCCCGCTCATGCCCGCGGCCCCTTTGTCTCGCGCAATTGCGCCCCAGCACGCGCGCGTCCAGCCGCCGAGCCCCGCTCTCGTGCTGTTGCTGCTTGCATCCCTGCATGCTGTTGCCGCTCCCCTGCGTCCACCACCCGTCGCTGCCTAGCTCGCCGGCGCCCTGCTCCTTTGCTCCCGCGCTCGCGCCTTGCCCGGCGGATCTAGGCCCCAGGCCAGGGGGGCCGGGCCCGGGGCATGAGGCCCATTTCCTTTGTATATTGTAGCCCAACACTGTAGCAACTGCTACAGTATACACAGGGGGCCCGGGGCGGCCCACTGGGCTGGATCCGCCCCTGCCTGCACCTCCCCATCGCTCCTCGGTCTCCCACCGGCTGAGCCCCGACCCCGCCCGTGCGACCCGGTTGCTCCGTTGTGATCGCCTGCCCGCGCGTCGCCTCGCCGCAGCCGGACGCGCTCGCCCGCTGTTGCGCTGCTTCTGCCTGTGGCCGCCGCCACTAGCTGCTCATACTGCTTCGTTGCTACTAGTGCATCCCTGCTACAGTAACGTTCAGTTACTGTAACAGCAGCTAGCTTTCCTATTTTTACATTGACTAACCCACTAGGCAACCCCTAATCGGTGGTTAGACAACTACTAACAGGAGTAAAAATAACATGAGGTGATAGTACACTTGACAAGGCTCAAATGTTTCCATTGGACCAAATTCGTTAGATGCATGGATTAAATCCTACGAAAATCACAAAGTTCAACGTTCTGTTAACTGAAAAACTGAAAAACAGCTTTATTTTCATAGCTACTTTAGAGCTGTTGATGATCAAGCAAATGAACTCTAATATGGATGAAAGTGCTACTATCTTGTAGATCACAGAAAAATGCTCAAAATCGTTATAAGGCACAAAATCATAGGATGTATAGAACAATAGTTGTAGCGTTTTGAAAACAGCCAAGTAATGTTTAAAACTGGCGAATTCTCAGACTTAGCAGAATTTCAGAGGTTTTCCAAATATTGTTTAACCTTTGAAAAATCATATCAAATAAACCGTAACTCAGATAAAAAAGTTTTATACATGAAAGTTGCTCAGAACGACGAGACGAACCCGAATACGCTAACCACATACCTGTCAGATGCCTCTAACTATCTGAACATGGAACATTCCCCTGTGGTCATCTGTCTGACACAGGTCCAGAATCGGGAATACATTCCCGGATGAACTTTCCCTTTACCTATATCGTGTAGCCATACGTTAGGTCACACCTGGCACAGTATATTGCCACGTTATGCTTTGTGATGCTATGTTTGCTTTACATTTACTGTTTCTTCCCCCTCTTCTCTCCGGTAGACCCCGAGACCGATGCCGCCCCTGTGATCGACTACGTCGACGACGAACCCTCCTTGTCAGAGCAAACAGGCAAGCCCCCTCTTTGATCATCCCGATATCGCCCATTCCATTCTCTCATGCTTGCATTAGAGTTTGCTACTATTATTGTTTGCTCCTATTCTGATGCATAGCCTGCTTTTGTAACCTACTTATTGTTACCTTACCTGATTATCCTAAACTGCTTAGTATAGGTTGGTTAGTGATCCATCAGTAATCCTCACATTGTCCTTGTTGCCCCTGCTTCATCATCGACGACTCGATCAACGTGATCGACGACCAAAGCCTGACACCTCAAATCACATCACGCCCCTTTTGTTGCTTGACTCTGCAAAGTTACCATCGAGTGCCGAGGGTGGAACCTCATACATCACTCCTGATGAGATATCTGTAGTGTAGCCATTCGGTCGTGGTCATCGAGGGTGATTTCCTCCTTAACCACTTCTGATACGACTCTTTCATGCAACCCCTCAAGTGTGAACCTCGAGGGTGGATCCTCTTACGTTCACCTTGATGATTACATTGAGTGGAATCCGTCAAGTGTGAACCTCGAGGGTGGATCCTCTTACGTTCACCTTGATGATTACATTGAGTGGAATCCGTCGAGGATGACTCCTCAGGTTTTCCCCTTGGTGTTAGACACACGGTTACTATGTTTACTACTAGTAAGCTTGCACGTGCAATGCACGTCTCATTCGAGTTCAAAATTTGAATATGAAAATCTTTAAATTTTGATCCACACATAGCTACTTTTAATTCCACCAATGATTCGTAGCACCTTCCATATACTATGCCAGATTAAATCATGTTAGGA
This sequence comes from Triticum urartu, assembly GCF_003073215.2. Classification (NCBI taxonomy): domain Eukaryota; kingdom Viridiplantae; phylum Streptophyta; class Magnoliopsida; order Poales; family Poaceae; genus Triticum; species Triticum urartu. The sequence continues at coordinate 120,950,889 of NC_053028.1, forward strand.
TCCAGTACTTTGCAAATTACAAACTTACATAATGAAAGCTTATATTGAGATTAAACCCATTCACATAAATTTCTCTCCTGATGAGTCAATGCATACCTATTTAATTTCAGGTCTGCATCAAAGGCAACCTACCCCACACATATGAGCTCTCAAAATTCTGCATTTCACTGTCATCTATCACATCGCAATATTTGTTCCGCATTTACAGTACAATGTAAACACCATGAAGAAAGAGATAAATGCCAAGGCAACAATTATTTGTATCTTGCATGGCTTGGCTCGTTACAGGCCTACTTCCTTTCAGCTCGAGTTCATGGGTGCTAAGTCAACCAATTCATCAATCAAAACCTGCATTTTCATGTGCTTCCACAAAATGCAGCTCGAGAGATCTCCACGATAGGATGAAACATGGATCGCACAACTGCATTTTTACACAAGGCAAAGGTAAGAAATTATTAAGATGGAACTTAATTAGGCATTTCGAACCAAATCAAACCTAGTGTTGTACATTCTTACTGTCGTCAGAGCAATGAGTATAGTTTCAGAGCTGAACGTTGGTGCAATATTTCACAAATTAAGAGACATCTGATAGAAACTTGATGCATGTTGGTATACACCAAACCCTTTTGGCATATACCACAATAGGTTCTGAATTATATAATTTATTTATTGAATCAAAGTTACACAAGGTATTACCATTGTTTTCGTTTTGGATAAAAATAAAGGACTCCAATAAGAACTGAATTTACCAACTTGTAATTATCATCGAGTTATCTAAGAACAACCATATTGAAAAAGCCTCACCATATATACAACGCTAGGACAAATATATGCTTGCCTAAACCACAATTCATGTTGCTGCCTAAAATTATGCAATGCATACTTCTATGTTTCGTATTATGTAGACTGGAACTTAGCGGTGATTATTAAGGGCTACCGAAAAAGGAAAAGATAAAAATTAAAAGTATGTATTGAAAATATAAGCGAGCCCTTACTCTACAACCAGGGGGTTACTCAAAGCATTGGCAATAGTTTCGTTACAGGATTTAAAAACTTCAAGATATAAAATCAGCATCAATTCTGCCCTGATCTGTAAAAGCATTTGACATCAGCCTACTTGGTCGTTCCATTCATTAATCAACTATACATAAGCACCACTACGGAAATTAGATAAGAAATAAGGCTGCAAAAGCAAAACATCTTTTCATCAAGCAATCCTTTCAAGGGAATAGGAGAAGCAAAACAACTGATGCAGTCAGTTCGTACGTAGAATTTTTTAATGTATGAACACATAACTGAACCTTATTGTGTTACCGCCGTATGATGCCAAAAAATTGTAGCTACAGCCAGAAACCATCTGCAAATTTCAGGTTACAAACAAACATAAATTCTGATGCATTTAAAAAACCTTAGACCAAAGACAACCCACTCACAACTTTGGCTCTATGCTTGTGGACTGTGGCAGGCTACCAAGCACTACAACACCTCCTAGCGTCGCGACATGCCTTATCAGATTTTGGTTTGGAGTGAATTTGCTTGGTGGTGCAGTTCTCTGTTGTAATATTCTTCGCCATTGGATGGACAAACACCACCTCGGATTATGATTGATGAAGCGGTCATTTAACACCACAATATCCCAAAGTAGCAGGGATATTCTTAAGCTTATGTACAAGATTTGCAAATAAATTCTATAACCCATCTAGATTGTCTGATAAGAAGTATTGATTACAGATTGCCGGTTGTATATCTCAAACTGAAATCATAAGTTAAATACTTGCGGCAAACTACCCAGAAAGACTCTTACCTCAATAACAATTGCTTCCAAATAAATTACTCTGTTGTTACAGAAACTCGCAGATGGCAACCAGAACGATGTATCAAGGGGGTTTTATGTGTCTAGAAACAATAAATCTCTCTGCAGGCATACAGAGTACATGCCACGAGGTCACCATCCCCTCCCTGCTCCCCTCTCCTACCTCTTTAACCTAATTTCATCGACCTATATAAAGAACTTACAGAAAAGGAGTACCAAACAAACATCTAAGCTCACACTGGAAAAGTGGAAAGCTTGACCCTATCATCCTATGTGATGTGAGGTATAGAGAAAACCAAGTCATTAGAGGCAATTGCTCTTTATTACACTACTGTAGACACTAAGTTTCTCTACTTCTTCAGGTTGTAAGTTCTTTCGAAAATACAATTCAATCATAATTCTATTAAATGTAGTAATGTTCAAGATGAAATATCAATTAGAGATGCGCCAATTTCCTCATTCAGAAAGTGATGAAAGGAAGTCATTTTAATTTTGAAGTTACATATCAAAAACTGTCTTGCAAACTTAGCAGGATACATATATTAATACATGTCACATCCTTATTCAAGATAGTAATTGTATAAGAGCATTAAAGGAATGGCAATTGTATAGGAGAACATCTAACAATAAAACTTAATGTATTTCTTGATTCAACTTTATGCAAAAGTTAAGGAACCAGTAAGAGCAAAGTCTTGATTTAAGAGAAAAATTAAGTCGATAACATCAGGATTGCACCACTGTTTGAAAAAGGTCACAAGCTTTGCACTTGTAGCATCTCTTCTTCAACTCTGTAGTCTTGACCTTTTAGCTGCAGCCTCTTGTTGTTGGCATTCCTCCCTTCGCTTCTTCCGTTGGGTCTTCATATATGTATCCACAATGCCTTTTTGTCCTCCTTCTCTCCCTACAAGAATATATATCGTCGTGATTTAATCAGAATCATGTGCCATTTGACAAAAAAATTGATTTGCAGTTAACTTATAGCCAACAAATCATCACTTAGCCCAACCAACCACTGCAATAGTACCATAAGCGTAAGAAAAATGAAAATACAGAATATTAGGAAGCCCATCTCGCAGGGTGGTCATTGTTGGTGTCGAGAATAATTGTGTGAATTGCATCGCAGGGAATTAACTCGAGTGAAGTCATAGAGGTCGAGCATAATCCATATCACCCTTCTACAAGATGTGGTGTACGGGTCTGTCAGCACAAGATCAAACCGACCGAGGCAAGTCTACTCAAGGGAAAGGAAACTTGCTGAGCATGAAGCATCAACACAAGGAAGTAGATGTAACTGCTGACTTTTTTACATAGCCGTCATATCAATGATGCAAAATTGACTACCTGATCCCGTAGGTTGAAACGTTCAGCAAGATTTCATTGGTTGTAAGTACCATGATCTGAAAGTTTACAAAATTCAGCAATATTTCACATATTGAAATGGTAGGCTATTCATCTACAAAATTAGTAGAGGAGTTGCCGACGCGGCATGGAGGTCGGAGTGGTGAGAGCCGGCTGGAACAAAAAAAATAGATCAAACAAGATATACAGTGCACCTAATCTCAAACCATAGAAAAAAGATCAAGCAACTACGGGCTAGAAGTTAAACAAAAAAAATTTGATATGTAATCAGTAGTATTTCATCTACTCACTGCAATATTGGGGTGCAAAAGGTTCTTGAGGAGCTGTAATTCTTCCTTGAATTATCTTATATATGCGGCTAATTGTAGAAACAGAAGCCACAAATCATCACCTCATATGAAGAAAAATCTCAACAACTAAATTTGTAACCAGATCGGTTGGGGAAGTGGTACTCAGTTGGCTTTCTCCCGGGTCGTGTTGGTGCTTCCAATCAAAGCTGGAACAAAAAATCAAACAAAGGAGAGAGACTTAGTGTAACGAATGACTTCATGTCTGTAGAAAGTGCAAACCAGATCACCAAATCGCAAAAGCCTAGCAGTTGCTTTACTGCGAGGAGCTCGCCAATGTCCAGATTCATCCCGAGGTAGACATGCCCGAACCCACCAGAGCCAATCATCTCACCCCTCCGACCACCATGCGACGGGACGGCGAAGGGCGCGGCGGCTCCCGCGGTGGATGGAGCAGGAGGAATGGCTGGGCGGCGAAGGGCGCGGCGGCTCCCGCGGCGAACGGAGCGGGAGGAACGGCGGGGCGGCGGCGCGGTGGCTCCCGCGGCTGCGGAGGAACGGCGGGGCGGCGAACGGTGCGGGAGGATCGGCGTGCGGAGGCCCGCCCATGCTGTGGCGTCCGTTGGGAGGGGGAGGAGGAGGGGGGTTGGCGAGAGGTCGTGGGGGCGTGCGTTGGCAGCAGTTTTTTTAAACAGGGGAAGGAGGGTTAGCGATCGATGCATTGTCAGTAGCTTAATGCGTGGTTTGTTTGCGTTAAACATCGGAGGATTAAGGGTCATTAGATCTTGTTGATTGATGGATTTGATTGTTTGGTTTTCCGTCCTCTCTTTTATAGGGGCAGTAGATGATTTTACACTAAACCATGTTACTAAAGACGGGTCGGCCCTGAGGGGTACCCGCGCTAGTATATTTGCGAGTGATGAGGAGTCGGGTTGACCTGGAGGGTGCCCGCGAAATAATTACTAGGCGTGCCCGGGCATTCTTAGCCCTTGCCGCAAGTCCTCGAGACGGGGCGACGGGGTCACATCTTTCGTGAGTCTCTGCTTGTTACCGTGTGCTCCTAATCCATTACGATTTGGATATTTGATCTGAGGAGCCTCTGGCATGATAGCACTAACCATCACGTGGGCATAGTATGGGCGTTCTGCGTCGTATGCATCAGCCGAAGTTTAATAGACGTCAACGACTGAGCGGCGCGCGCCGGGTTGGACTGGTAAGCACCTACCTTTTTGAAGGAGGTAGCTAGGTCTGCTCACCGGCCGCGTACGCAACGTGCAGGAGTTCCCGGGGAGATGGCCCATGACCCCTGGGGGCATAGGTTTAGTCCGGCGTGCTTGACCTCTCTATTAAGCCTAGGTCGGGTTGCGGCGTATTGTTTGGCCGAGGCCGGGCATGATCCAGGAAAATGTGTCCGGCCGAAGTTAATCGAGCGTGGTGGGTAAGTTGGTGCACCCCTGCAGGGAAGAAAACATCTATCGATAGCCTCTCCTACGGTAACGGACACTTGGAGTTGTATCCCGATCGATACAACTAGAACTAGATACTTGTGATGAGAACTGGATGGTGATGAGATTTGGAATGTGTTGACACTTGGATAGTATGGCTCCGGGATTGCTTTCTCGCAGGGAGTCGAGAAAGGATCTCTGGCCGAGGTTGAAAACATTACTGCTACTTTACTTTTATGCTACTCTACTCCCTCCTGTTGCTGCAAGATGGTGGTTTCCAGAAGATGCTAGTCTTCGATAGGCTAGGCTTTCCCCTTCCCTTCTGGCATTCTGCAGTTTAGTCCACAGATACAACCCATTCCTTTGATACAGATGCATACTTAGTTTAGATCTGATGTAAGTCTTGCGAGTACTTTGGATGAGTACTCACGATTGCTTTGCTACTTCTTTTCCCCCCATACCCGATTGTTGCGACCAGATGACGGATCATAGGAGCCAGACGACGCCACTCATGACTACTACTACCCGGATGATGCCTACTACTATGTGAAGACCGCCGACGACTAGGAGTAATTAGGAGGCTCCCAGGCAGGAGGCCTTGCCTTTTCGATCATTGTTGCTTTTGTGCCAGCCTTCTTAAGGCAATCTTGTTTAACTCATGTCTGTACTCAGATATTGTTGCTTCCGCTGACTCTTGTGTAATCGAGCTTATGTATTCGAGCCCTCGAGGCCCCTGACTTGTAATATAAAGCTTGTATTATTTTAATTTGTGTCTAGAGTTGTGTTGTGATATTTTCCCATGAGTCCCTGATCTTAATCGTACACATTTACGTGTATTATTAGTGTACGATTGAATCGGGGGCGTCACAAGTTGGTATCAGAGCCGACTGCCCGTAGGATCCCCCTTTCCAACTCCTTGGCCAAAGTTGAGTCTAGTCACCGAAAAACTTTTACTAACATGGTTGTGTGGCTTGCGGTCCCACGTCGCCATTGGGTGGTATTAGGATATTTTATTCCTTGTATATACTCTGGGACTCTGTTCTCTCTTCTATTCGGGTTAAATGAATTTACTAACTACATTAGGTTCTCGTAACGACTTTCCTCGGAGAGCCCCTTCATTCCGGATGGTTGACTGCTTCACCAGAAGACTTCGAAGATATTCTCCGATCTACTCCCGAGAACTTGCGTTGATTTCTTTTGCAATCCCTTAACACCGTTGAATCCTTATGGATAACTGTGTACCCTCGCCGTTCATACTTCCATCCCTAGTTGTTCTTGTTATTACAAGATACTTGAAATTCTCCGACTTTCGAGAATCCTTTTTCTGACTGCCATGCATCTCTTTTCCGCCTGAATAACCCTACAAATAATTCCTCATACTTATCAAGGGTTCGTTCATCCCCAATTGATCATATGTCTCACAAAATTCTTTGAACGCAATTCGATCTCCTGAAGATCCTCTGCAGCCTAGTGCTTCCGAAAGTCTTGTCTGCCTGCATTATGGTTAAATCCATATGTTTAGCAATATTCATTAGCATCCTTTGTCATCGTAATTTTGCGCCTTTGATTCGATATGATCGTGAATGGTCGCAATCATCATTTGAAACTAGAATTCGCCCCTTTGGCTCAGACGTCACTCCGAAGATGAGCTGGTTCTCGGCAAATCAATCCTTGATTGATTGTCGATATATGTCTATTCAACTTACTTATCTTTTGATCAGATCCTCTACTTCTGACCCCCCATATGAAAATCACAATTCCTTGCATTTGAGCTTTGGATTAGTCAGTTGTTTCTATAATCTGATCACCTTGCATTCTTTCTTCTTTTGGTGGAGTACCGATGCTCACATCAGATCCCTTGTGGACTGCCAGATCCTTTGTTGGATTTTATCCGACAACACCGTACTCAATAACCTTGTGAGCCTTTCCTTGGATACCTCATGCCTTTGGTAAATTGTATCCTCTGCTTTTGTCAACCATTCTATGCTTTCGAGCTTGTGCTAATTACTTCTGAAGATTGTGGTATGTGTTCCTAAGATGCCTCGATGGTTTGAACCTATGCCTTCACTAATCCGTGTGAACTCGAAAGAGATGTGAGTCATACTCTTCTGGTGCTTCACTAGATAAATCTTTGGCACTACAAATTCTTCGAAAACGAGGAGTGAATGAAAGGTTATGCATTGAAGAAGTGGGAGTCGACCTTGAACCTTTGTGTTCATGCCCATGGACCCGATGTAGAACTTATCATGGAAGCTGCTCGTAAAAATAATTACCCCCTTGTTATAAGTTCATCTTGTATCGGTGGTTTGATCATTCATAATCGTGGTTCCGACCATAGTTTCTCCTTAATTCCATTTCCCGGAAAAGTTAAAATACTTGTCTCCTGCAAGTCATTTCACCTGTCCAACCTCTAATTTGATCTACCCTCAAGTATTGCCTCCTGTTATCTCGATGATATTGTGTCATTGCACTACCTCTTGTAAATTCTTAATTGGAGTGATACTCCATCACATCATTACTAGCCTGATCGGCTATATCATTATCATGCTAAATTAACTGTGCTACCTGGTCCTTATTCCTGGAGCACAACTTTTCGACGATGAGCGAAGCTTACGTCGATCTTTCTCCTTTTATCAATTCACCTCGAACAACAAGCTTGATTTTGAGCTTGTGTCGTATCCGTGGTTCCAATAGCCTTTCGCTTCATCCTTCCTGATGCTTGATGGCATCTCTCCTCGATGGCATCTTCATAGACGTCAGCGACTGAGCGGCGCGCACCGGGTTGGACTGGTAAGCACCTACCTTTTTGAAAGAGGTAGCTAGGTCTGCTCACCGGCCGCGTACGCAACGTGCAGGAGATCACGGGGAGATGGCCCATGACCCCTGGGGGCATAGGTTTAGTCCGGCGTGCTTGACCTCTCTATTAAGCCTAGGTCGGGTTGCGGCGTATTGTTTGGCTGAGGCCGGGCATGACCTAGGAAAGTGTGTCTGGCCGGAGTTAATCGAGCATGGGTAAGTTGGTGCATCCCTGTAGGGAAGAAAACATCTATCGATAGCATGTCCTACGGTAACGGACACTTGGAGTTGTATCTCGATCGATACTACTAGAACTGGATACTTGTGATGAGAACTGGATGGTGATGAGAACTGGATGGTGATGAGATTTGGAATGTGTTGAAACTTGGATAGTATGGCTCTGAGATTGCTTTCTCGCAGGGAGTCGAGAAAGGATCTCTGGCCGAGGTTGAAAACATTACTGCTACTTTACTTTTATGCTACTCTACTCCCTCCTGTTGCTGCAAGATGGTGGTTTCCAGAAGATGCTAGTCTTCGATAGGCTAGGTTTTCCCCTTCCCTTCTGGCATTCTGTAGTTTAGTCCACAGATACAACCCATTCCTTTGATACATATGCATACTTAGTTTAGATCTGATGTAAGTCTTGCGAGTACTTTGGATGAGTACTCACGGTTGCTTTGCTACTTCTTTTCCCCCCATACCCGATTGTTGTGACCAGATGACGGATCCCAGGAGCCAGACGACGCCACTGATGACTACTACTACCCGGAGGATGCCTACTACTACGTGAAGACCGCCGATGACTAGGAGTAGTTAGGAGGCTCCCAGGCAGGAGGCCTTGCCTTTTTGATCATTGTTGCTTTTGTGCTAGCCTTCTTAAGGCAATCTTGTTTAACTCATGTCTGTACTCAGATATTGTTGCTTCCGCTGACTCTTGTGTAATCGAGCTTATGTATTCGAGCCGTCGAGGCCCCTGGCTTGTAATATAAAGCTTGTATTATTTTAATTTGTGTTTAGAGTTGTGTTGTGATATCTTCCTGTGAGTCCCTGATCTTGATCGTACACATTTGCGTGTATGATTAGTGTACGATTGAATCGGGGGCGTCACACGGTGGCACGTTGCGGACGCCGCATCGCCTCGCCTCCTCGTGCTCGAAGGCGAATCAGCGCACCTAGTTGGGCGAGTCGGAGGCGTAGGCGGCGTCGGGGCGCTGCTCCAGCGTCAGGAGCGCCCGCCGGTGCCGCAACTCCTCCGCGTGCGCCCTGGCCGACCACGGGGCCGCAGGCACCGGGATCCTCTCCGGATACAGGTGCCAGTCGTGCGGCACGGTGGCGTCGGGGTACGGGAGAGGCATGCGGTGCTGCTAGTGCCACTCTACCTGGTGCACCGGCACGTTGACGCGATGCCTTGACCGGCGAGCTGGCGCCGGCGGAGGCGGGAGAAACTTCGGGGGAAAGGGGGTGGCGGGCGACTTGCCCTTGGCCTTGCTTCTGCCGAAGCCGGAGAAGAACCCCATTTGGCACGGTTGGGGTGGCTAGGGTTGGCTACGGTTTGCCGGCGACGAGGGAGCGAGTGTGGCTAGATGGGGACGGGGGTTGGCTGGATGAGGACGACCCTGTCGCATGGTCGGCTTAAAAAAGGACGACCGACGTCGCTGACGTGTGGGCCCGAGGTCCTAAATTAAGCTGGCCTGGTAGGTGGTGGGCGGTTGGACGACCGCCAGGTGGGGCCCCGGCGGACACCGAGAAGGAGCGCGTGGCGTCCGTTCCGCGTCCGCGTCGACGCATTTGGGGCGCAAATTTGGGCCGCAAATGCGTCGGCGCAGACGCGAACGCGGAGCGAACTTGATTTGGGTTTGGGTCAGCGCGTTGGGCCTCCTCTTTTGTCCGCGCTGATCCAAACGGGCGACAGCGGACGAAATGGGTCGCCCCATTGGAGTTTATCTAAAGAGCTATTTATTGTTAAAGATGTTGTCATATCGAAAAAAAACTTTCACACTGCTTTATGTATAAAAGCAACACATCTTAATCGATATAAGGTGATGAGACAATCCTCTTATAATGCACATCAAAGAAAATTACATGACCATAAGAGAGTCCACACTCTACCATAAAGCAACCTAGACTACCGAAAAGAAAGAAGACTCGCCACCCAGGGAAACTGCCAGATCTTGTTTCGTCGCTCACACCATACTCTTGCAGGAGCCCCCACCCCCCCCCACGCGCCCTCCCGCTCCGTATCGTGAAGCAATGGGGACTCGTGCAAATAATAGGAGGCAAGCGGATCTCGTAAAAGATGTTTTTATAGAAAATGTAGTGGGTATATCTTTTGAGTAACTTCCTTGTGTGTGTTATTTCTTCTATAGAATGTAATTATATTCATCACGGTTGTTTTCTAATGTATTTCATAGTAATTTGTATGTTCATTTAAACCATGTCTAAAGCTTCTTTCATTTATCGTGTGCAAACATTATTCTACAATCAACCAGACATGATATTGTAATTTTGTATATATTTTTCTATTTATTAGTGTTTGTAAATCTTACAAATCAAATAAGCTTATGGCATCTCCAAGGGCATCCCCTTCCCTTTCTCCATTTATCCGTGAGGACAATCCAGGCACAAAGCAGGCCATCCATTGGGCTCCCCAAACCTCCTTTGTCCTTCATACCTCAAACTTGGCCGAAATATGGAAGAGTCCGGACATGTCCGCGAATCTTTTTGCGCATGGTTTGGCACGGCGTATATTCCTCCCTGCGGCTGACTGGTGTCTTGCCGCGCGCCGACGAAGCCTTCTTCCACCGGTAGCTTTCTTCCATGGAGAACGCACTTTGCTCCATGCTTAAAGGGATTGCATCACTGGCGATCACTATTGAAATTTCCTCATACGCCGAGTGTTTGGCCCTTCGCCAAGGGCCAAACCACGGGCACTCGGCAAATACCTATATGCCTAGAGTAGTACTCGGCAACAACAAAGACGCGACAAACCAATGCCAGACATGCAAACGGCGCAAGAATGGAACATTTTGAGTTTCGTTCGAACTATTTCTATCACCATTTTTTTCATTATCATATGTATTCATCTTATTGTCTCCAAATTCATACAACTGAATCCATCACAAGGGTCAAACAATGTTCCAGTAATTCCACTTCAAGTTGGTGGAGTTGGAAATGCAAACGAAATGACGCCTTCTGATATTGATGATCCCATTCCGATGTCCAAAACACGTGAACTTCATATCATGTTGATGTTTGAACTCTTCCTTGTGTGTGCTTGAGAACAAGTGATTGAGACTTGTGAACTTGTGGTAGTGTAGTGTGCTTGACAACTATTTCACCTTTTATGCATTATTTCTTTTATGTGGGATTTTTTTTAAAAAGAGGATAACCCCTAGGGTATGCATCAAAGAGATGCATACATCTATTTTATTATATTATTATCAAAAATGCCCAACGGTAAAAAATAAGTAACAATTAGTACCTCCCTTTTTCACCATTTTTATATGGGTAGTAACTCTTCGCCGACCAGTTTTCTAGAATTCATTGGGGTGTTGTTTTAAAATGTTCATTTGGATAATTACTGTCACTTTATTGAAATAATCATTATCACTTTGTTTAAATCACCTTTTTGAGATGATGAAATCTTTAATTATTTTAGAATCACTAAAAACATTTCCGGCAAAAAAAAGAATCACTAAAAACATGCATATATAATTAAAAAATAAAATATCACATATGATATATTTGCCTAGAGTACATAGAAGCCTCCATATATGTACACGCTCTAGCCTATCCATGCGCAGGATCAGTTAATTTTTTTCTGAGCATCAGTACAGACACAAGCGCTTATGTACACGCGCATACACTCATCCCTATGAACACACACACGCACACCCTACCCCTATGAGCACCTCCGAAAGACTGAGCCGGCACATCATCTTGAGATTTACGAAGTCGCCGTAGGCGCCTCGTCGTCGACGGGAACGTCTCCTCCCACTGAAAGCGCATCGCCGGAAATCCTGAAATAAATTCAGGAATAATGCGAGCACCAGGATTTGAACCCTGATGGGTTGGGGATACCACTGTTCACCTAACCATCTCAACCACAGATTGATTCGTCGCAGGATCAGTTAATTGGGCTAACTTAATAGGGGAGATTTTATTTTTCAAATCACGGCTGCTCCTTTGGTCTTTGCAAGCAATTATGAAGAAGAAATCTTTACATGTGTCCTCTTTATGGGGTCTTTCTTTCTAGCCGATCTATCCACGGGATCAGTTAATTGGGTTGGGCTAATTAATAATTGAGATTTTATTTTCCAAATCCTGGTTGCTCCTGGTCTTGAATGCAATTTTGGAGGAAATCTTGACCTGCGGCCCTCTGTATCGGATCTTTTCTGTATTTCCATTATAGCTACATCCCATCTTTATCGGGCCTCTCTTTTAGGGGGTATTTATTTACATGGATTTTTTAAAAAGTTTTTTAGTCCCATCTAAACTAAATAGGAGGGACTTAGGCCTTATACAATGGAAGGTGTTTAGGAGAGGTGCTTAGAGAAATAAACCAAGATTTCCTTAAGCACTGGTGCTTATTTGTACAGGGTAGACACTTAACTAAGCGTCTCTTCTATAGAAATAGGCACCGGTGCTTCAAAAAAATCCGGTTTATTTTTCTAAACACCTCCCTAAACATCTTCCATTGTACAAGGCCTTATAGAAATTTAAAGTGGGCATTTGTGACTTATGGAAAAAGACCCTCAAGATGAGTCTTTTTGAGACTTTTAGTTGTAACATGGTCTTTTAGTCTATGTTTAGTCCCAGAAACCAAATAGGTAGAGACTTTTTAGGGACTAACGATTTTTTAATTGGGACTAAAAAAATTCTAGGACTTATGAACTAAACAGGGTCTTATTTTTTGGCATGCACGTCCTTAATTATTGAGTCCCTCTGGGAAATTTATCTTCAACTCCCGAGAAGGCTTGTTGGTGCTACTTGTGATCTATATAAATTCGTAGAATTTTGTTTAAAGCGGCGAGATGCTACTATTAACTACTCCTACTATATAAGCTAACCATTACATGGATAGAAAGGACCGCCAGCCCAGCTGGTTCCTTCCTCTCTTTTTTTTTTTTAACCAACAAGACTTTATTTCTCAAATGGCAGCAAGATCGTTTACAATAGCATGAGAAATAAAGTCCGGGATATTAGATTCCCAGAAACAAGAAGTTCTATGACTAAAAGCATTGCTTGCTAATAAGTGTGCAGCCCCATTTGCTTCCCGAAGACAGTGTGAGAACTCAACTTTGGCAAAGTTTGAAACTAGGTGTCTGCATTCCATTATAGTTGCCACATTCTCACCTGAATACTCATCTGGATGTCGGACCGCTTCCAGCACAAAGCTATTATCTGACTCAACTTGTACCTTGTTACAGCCAATTCGGTCAGCTAAATAAAGACCATTCCAAATTGCCACAATTTCAGCAGAGTCGACGCTATTTATATGGGGAAGAAACCAGTTTGCAGCATCAATTAGCTTCCCATGACAATCCCGCGCAACAGCTCCCATTGCACCTGAAAGAGTTTCAGGTTGAAAAGCAGCGTCCACATTGATTTTGATTACTCCATTCAAAGGTCGTTTCCATATTTGATCGTTCGTCCTCTCTGCTTTTTTGCTCGAATATGCACGAACAAAGTTGGTCGCGAGAACCCTGATTGATATGGCTGCTTTATCCGCATCTTGGATCGACTCTTCTTTCACATATTGTCTCCTCTACCACCACAGGTACCAAGCAGCCACCAAAATAAGTTCAGGTATAGGGAGATCATCAGAGACGCCCGTCATTGCACTAAGTATCTCCATTGTAACTGATCCCGAGCGGTCCTATCTAACTGCTTCCATTATTCTTTCATGTAAACCCAGTTCTTCCCACACCTCCTGTACCCTTGTACATGAAAATAAACAGTGTTGTATATCTTCCACTCCCATAGAACAAACCGGGCATTGCGGGACTAGAGGGATGTGTCTGTTGGCTAAGATACCGTAACAAGGAAGCGATCCATTCAGGGCCTTCCAAGCAAAGTGTTTAATCTTACCCGGAAGTTTGAGATTCCACACTTTTTGCCAAATGGAATTTGCTTGAGTATTGCCTTGCCCATCTGATCTAGTGAGGTGTCTGCCATACGTGTGCTCGAACTGCCTATGATATGCAGACCAGACTGAAAAGATCCCTGATCTCGTGTAGTGCCATGCAACAAAATCTTCCACCACCTGAACATTTAGAGGAATCTGGAGAATCCTCTGCACGTCAACCGGGGAAAACACGTCCCGAATTAGGGCTTCGTCCCATTGCCCATGATATGGATCAATTAGTTCATCTACAAACTGTAGCATTACTGCACCGCGAGGGGTGATCACTTTCCTTGTTGGGCTAGATGGAATCCACGGGTCTTGCCATATATCAATATGTGATCCAGTACCAACTCGCCATATGCATCCTCTCTGAAACGTTTGTATACCAGCTACTATACTCTTCCATGTGAAGGACGAGCCTTTCTTCGGTCCTGCCTTCAAAATATTTCCCTCCGGATAGTATTTTGCGCTCAACACACGTGCACATAGAGAATCCGGGTTCTGAATTAGTTGCCAACACTGTTTTGCTAACATAGCAAGGTTAAAACTGTGAAGGTCTCTAAATCCTAATCCCCCTTTCTTCTTTGGTACACACAATTTCCACCACGCAAACCAATGCATTTCCTTTTTCTCTTCTCCATCTCCCCACCAAAATCCAGACATCTCATCCATGATTGTTTTGCAAATTCCTTTGGGCAGTTTAAACACAGACATAGCATATGATGGAATTGCTTGAGTTATCGATTTCAGTAAGATTTCCTTCCCCTGAATAGACAAGAACTTCTCTTTCCATCCTTTTAGTCTCTGGCAGATTCTGTCCACTAGATGTTGGAAACAGTCACTTCTATCCACCCCCACCATAGTGAGCAAGCCCAAATATTTGTCTGATAGAGCCTCGGTAACTATATTCAGCTCCCCACAAACCTCCTCTCTTACTCCCACTGGAGTGTTAGGGCTAAAGAAGACACTTGATTTTGCATTACTCACCAACTGCCCCGAGCTCTCACAGTACGTACTTAGAACTCTTTTCAAAGTAGTAGCATTTTGCATGTTGGCCTTCATTAAAATTAAGGAGTCGTCTGCAAAAAGAAGGTGAGAAATCATGGGGGCATTTCTACAAACTTTAATACCTTCCAAGTTACCCAGATCCTCCTCATGTGCCAACATACTTGACAGCCCTTCTGAACATAACAAAAAAAGATAAGGGGAGAGAGGATCCCCTTGTCGTAGCCCCCTTGTAGGGATAATCTCATCTGTTTCTGTGTCATTGAAATGAATCCTGTATCTGACAGACGAAACACATTCCATTATCAATTGCACCCAGTGTTCATTGAAACCCATCTTCACCATCATTTTCTCCAAAAAACCCCACTCAACTCTATCATAGGCTTTATTCATATCCAACTTCACTGCACACATTCCAGAATTACCATGTGTCTTCTTCTTTATCGTATGAAAACATTCATAGGCCACTAGAACATTATCAGTAATCAACCTTCCTGGTACAAACGCACTTTGTGTAGGAGATATGATCTCTGGCAAAATACTTTTCAGTCTGTTTGCAATCATCTTGGAAATAATTTTGTAAGCGACATTGCACAAACTAATAGGCCTATATTGGGTGATTACCTCAGGGCTGTCCACCTTGGGAATCAAAACCACATTCGTCTCATTCCAACCAGCCGGAATTTTCTTGTTATTTATAGCTTCCAACACCTCTTTGGTGAGATCCTCACCCATAACATGCCAAAACCTCTTGAAGAATATTGCATGTAGGCCATCAGGCCCTGGTGCCTTCATGTCACCTATCTGGAAGAGTGCTTTACGCACGTCCTCTTGGGTATATGGGGCAACCAAGAATTCATTCATGTTACGAGTTACAAGAGGTTTTACAGTAGATATAAGATCCCGACTGATCGCCCCCCCACTAGAGGTGAACAGATTACTGAAATACTCGCGGACCAACGGTCGCAGATTGTCATTACCCTCTACCCAATTCTGGCTCTCATTCTTAAGTTTCTTTATCAAGTTCCTCCTTCTTCTAGCCGAGACACAATGCTGGAAGTAAGAGGAGTTCAGGTCTCCTTTCTTCAGCCATTTAACACGCCCCCTTTGAGCCCAGTAGATTTCATCTTGTTCAAGCAGATTTTCTATCAGCACCGACAGTTCTTTATGCCTCATCTTTGCTTCATTCGAGTATGGTCCACTCATCACCTTCTCAAGTTCTTTGCGTGCAGCTTTGAGTCTAGCCTGTGGCTTCCGTAATATCTTACGGTCCCACTCATGTAAATCCTGGTGTACAGCCCTAAGCTTGTCAGAAATCGCAGGGCATAAACCTTGGTGAATGGCCTTCTGCCATGAAGTGTTCACAATCTCATTGACTGTTTCTTCCTTCAGCCACCTCATTTCAAACTTGTGTTCTTTCTTCGGGTTATTATCCGCAACCCCAGACAGATACTCCGTATCCATCAGCAATGGACGGTGATCTGATTTGCCTAGCTCCAAGTTGTTGAGCCCTGCAGATGGGTGCAATAGCAGCCAAGCTGCATTGGAGACTGCTCGATCTAGCCTCTCTCGCAGCCCACCCCTGAACCAAGTGAATTTGTCCCCTACGAAGCCAACATCCTCTAACATGCAGTCAGACAGAGCATCTTGAAACGCCTGTAAACAAGACTGTTGGCGGGGAGCGCCCCCTTCCTTCTCTGACGAGTATAAGATTTCGTTAAAGTCCTCAATTATCATCCAGGGCAAACTTTATTGGGCGTGCAAATCCCTCAAGTTTTGAAAAGTCCTCTGTTTATTATCCCAAGTTGGCTCTCCGTATATTCCTGTTAGCCTCCACATTTGCCCGTCTGGTTCTTGTTGGGGAACGTTGCAGAAAACAAAAATTTTCCTACGGTTTCACCAAGATCCATCTAGGAGTTCATCTAGCAATGAGTAATCGGATTGCATCTACATACCTTTGTAGATCACGCGCGGAAGCGTTCAAAGAACGGGGATGAGGAAGTCGTACACAACGTGATCCAAATCACCGGAGATCCTAGCGCCGAACGGACGGCACCTCCGCGTTCAACACACGTATGGTCAACATAACGTCTCCTTCTTCTTGATCCAGCAAGGGGGAAGGAGAGGTTGAGGAAGATGGTTCCAGCAGCAGCACGACGGCGTGGTGGTGGTGGAGCTGCAGTACTCCGTTAGGGCTTCGCCAAGCACTATGGAGGAGGAGGGGGTGTTGGAGACGGAGAGGGAGGCACCAAAGGCAAAGGTTAGATGCCCTCCCTCCCCCCCCCACTATATATAGGGGGCCTAGGGGGGGCGCCGGCCCTAGGAGATGCAATCTCCTAGGGGGGCGGCGGCCAAGGGGTGGGGGGCTTGCCCCCCAAGCAAGGGGGCGCCCCCTTTTAGGGTTTCCCCCAACCCTAGGCGCATGGGCCCTTAGGGGAGTGGCACCCCAGCCCACTTTGGGCTGGGTCCCTTCCCACTTCAGCCCATGGGGCCCTCCGGGATAGGTGGCCCCACCCGGTGGACCCCCGGGACCCTTCCGGTGGTCCCGGTACAATACCGGTGACCCCGAAACTTGTCCCGATGGCCGAAATAGCACTTCCTATATATAATTCTTTACCTCCGGACCATTCCGGAACTCCTCGTGACGTCCGGGATCTCATCCGGGACTCCGAACAACATTCGGGTTACTGCATATACATATCCCTACAACCCTAGCGTCACCGAACCTTAAGTGTGTAGACCCTACGGGTTCGGGAGACATGTAGACATGACCGAGACGGCTCTCCGGTCAATAACCAACAGCGGGATCTGGATACCCATGTTGGCTCCCACATGTTCCTCGATGATCTCATCGGATGAACCACGATGTCGAGGATTCAAGCAACCCCGTATACAATTCCCTTTGTCAATCGGTATGTTACTTGCCCGAGATTCGATCATTGGTATCCCAATACCTGTTCAATCTCGTTACCGGCAAGTCACTTTACTCGTACCGTAATGCATGATCCCGTGACCAGACACTTGGTCACTTTGAGCTCATAATGATGATGCATTACCGAGTGGGCCCAGTGATACCTCTCTGTCATACGGAGTGACAAATCCCAGTCTTGATCCGTGTCAACCCAACAGACACTTTCAGAGATACCCGTAGTATACCTTCATAGTCACCCAGTTACGTTGTGACGTTTGGTACACCCAAAGCACTCCTACGACATCCGGGAGTTACACGATCTCATGGTCTAAGGAAAGGATACTTGACATTGGAAAAACTCTAGCAAACGAACTATACGATCTTGTGCTATGTTTAGGATTGGGTCTTGTCCATCACATCATTCTCCTAATGATGTGATCTCGTTATCAATGACATCCAATGTCCATAGTCAGGAAACCATGACTATCTGTTGATCAACGGGCTAGTCAACTAGAGGCTTACTAGGGACATGTTGGTGTCTGTTATTCACACATGTATTACGATTTCCGGATAACACAATTATAGCATGAATAAAGACAATTATCATGAACAAGGAAATATAATAATAATGCTTTTATTATTGCCTCTAGGGCATATTTCCAACATTCTTCCATAGACACATCGATGAACTCCAAAGTGGTGGTCCGGGAGTAGATCCTAACCTCCTTCTTCTAGACCATTAAGAGTCCACCTTTTCTACCATCCATACTAGGCGCAACTAGTCTATGATCACATTGCAGTTTCCTCATCAAATTTTCTGCCTTATCGTTGTCCAAGTGTGTTTCAGACAGAAAGAACACATCCGGATTGTAACGCCTCTGGAAATCCAGAAGCGAACGAACTGTCGGGGCTCCAAGCAAGCCCCGACAGTTCCAGCTAAAGATTTTCATTGCTGTCGGCGATCCTCCATGCCGGAGGTCGCCGATATCATATTAGTGCCACTTACTGTCCCACTCTGACCAACCTGGTCGTTCTCATCTACACGCTGCCTTTTTGGGTCATGCACCTTCTGGGGAGTGCTCATCGCCCCTTTATCCTCAGGAACAACCTGACCACCCTCTATCTGCATAACTCTATCCGCTACAACTCCAACACTTGCAGTTGACACCAAGTTTTCCTTCAGAAAAGTTCCATCTGGACCTACTAATCTCTTTCTCGCCGTCGGCCATAACTGACTGCTATCTCCTCCTGGATCCATGTTCCTATTTTCTTCATCGTTTGCATCCCCTGGATTACCTCTCTCGACCAAAGCCTCCTCCACGACCTGGTCCAAATCCACCTCTGCCACCCCTTCTGCCACCATGCCCGGGGAAGTTTGGGGCATCAAAATTAACCAAAAGCCAGTCCCCCCACTCACAATCTTCATCATTGTGTAGCCCATCTCCACATTCAGTTACCACGTGTCCAATAAGGCCACAAAAGTAACAAAAATCCGGCATTTTCTCATATTCCACAGGGTACTTGATACTCTCTTTTAAGGTTATAGGGACGAACCTAACAAGACGTGTGTCCAGATCCAAAAACACACGGGCTCGCAGATACTTTGTTTGAACAATTCTTCCATCATTGACTGCTACCTGGATTGGTGGTTTGCCTACTTTCCTTGCTATCTTCTCTGCGATCTCTTTCTTCTTCATCAAGCCGTCAGGAACCCCTATGATCCTTGCCCATACCGGGACGTAATCAAGTTTGTAATCCTTTACATTGGTGAACCCGTCATATTCCTCCATAACCACCGCAAATCCACGGAATTGCCACGGGCCTCCACCCATGACTCTATTCCAGTCGCCGACACACATGAACTGAGCGAGGAACAAGTTTTCCCCCACAGATTTGAAGGTGACCCCTTGTGCTGACGCCCAGGCATTCCGCATAGATTTATAGAGAGCTACGTAACTGAAAGGCTTAGTGGTATGAACCCTGAAGATCGCTATCCATCTGACCTCCTGTGCAAGTCCATCAATCTCTGCAGAGAGATCGAGATCTTCCTCCTCCTCTCCATGCAGGTTCAGACCCGCAAACTTGTCATCCAAGTTCGGCCCTGTTTCCCTGCTATTTTCTCCATCACCGCCGCCAGATCCGCTCGCTGCCGCCGGCGTCATCGTCTCCCTTCCAGCCATGCAACACGACCACAACAGACGCAGCCATACCAGGATGCGGTCTAGATCACGGCCGTGTCAGATCCGCACTCGAATTGGTGGGAACCCAGAGGTAGATAGGGGAACTCTCGCGGTCGCCGCGGGAGGAAAGTGGAACCCTAGAAAAACCCTAGGGAAAAAAACCTTAAAACCATTGTGCGGTGTCACTCTCTCAGCTGGTTCCTTCCTCTCAACAGTAAAGGTGGGGCGTGAGTTCGGCCTAAATAACTTATGGAGTGGGGGTTTATTGCAATAAAACATCAGCGGCTTTCTGCAAAAATGTCTGATAAATGGGACAAAACCAAGAATCTCACCCGATAATTCACTTTTGAGC
This sequence comes from Triticum urartu, assembly GCF_003073215.2. NCBI lineage: Eukaryota > Viridiplantae > Streptophyta > Magnoliopsida > Poales > Poaceae > Triticum > Triticum urartu. Next base: position 120,971,164 of record NC_053028.1, read on the forward strand.
CCAGGCTCAGCTGCACCCGTGCTGACGAAAAACATCAAAACAAATACTAGAAAAATTCAAAAAAAATTGTGTGGTGGATAAATTGACGCATAAAGTCCGCTCCAATTTTCAACTCATTTGGACATCTGAGCAGCTCTCGTCCAAAAAGACAAATTTGGGGTGGGTAAAAAAGTTTACTCTTCACGCACTGTTCTGGCCCGATTTGTCTTTTTTGCTGAGAGCTGCTCAGATGTCCAAATGAGTTGAAAATTGGAGCGGACCTTGTGCATTAATTTATCTACCACACAAAAAATTGGATTTTTTTGAATTTTTCTTTTTTTCTAATCAGGTGCAAATGAACCTGGGCACCGAAATACCGTACTCGAATCTCACCATGCTTTATTAGTAGGTATAGATTGCAAACAATCCAACAACACAAATACATGGATCAATCTGAAGCCACCTTCCTGGCGACTATTGTCGCGACACCTACAATCTTGATGACATGCCCTGACCGCATATAGACACACTACATCCATTCCACTAGCCTCGACAAGCCGCCCGCTGGCAGGCCAAGAAAACCAACGGGTCTAGTTAGACCCTCTGTGCGCACGACATGCGCACGCTCTAGGATCAGCTGGCACCATCTTCCACCGTCCCATCTTCAAGAGTGATCGACGTATCTGTGTCGTCAGGCCAAACTATCGTCAACGTCACCATGATGCTAGACCACACCACTACTCTGCACGTATCCATCCACATGTGCCCGTTGCTGAAACTCTGCGACACCATGTCGTCGAGATCCGCCTTCAGCCTTGTGGTAGATTGAACACCGTTCCTCCACTTTTCCCCTCCTGCTAGCACTTACTCGAAAACGATGCCCATGGGAGGGGGAAAGACACCGAAGGAGCTGTCATATCTTATATGAAGAGTAAAAATGGCCGGAGGGAGTATGAAGGAAATGATGCTCTGAACAATATCTCATGCATGAAACAAAGCATCAAAGATTGCATCAACAAATGGACCTTCAAGAGAGAATCATTGTCAAAAATAAATATTAGATAATGTTGCTATGGCGATGTTTTTGCGTCGTTACCTTGTTGAAGACATTGCTCAGATATGCTTGGGCTTGTTCTTTAGGGTGACAACCTAGAGTCTGGCCTTTGATGCTTGGATCCGGTCACGACAACACTTGAGTGTGGTTCCCTTCCTAAAGGTGTTATTGTTGAAGAACCTCATTGTCCTTCTGGTGTTAAGATATGGTTGGTGCGGACATGGTTGTTGTTATAGACTGTTGATCGATATTTGGATTGGTTCGGTTTTTTCCTCTCGCTTATGCATTGCTTTGGTCTTGTATGACTTTGCTCTTTGCCGGCGTGTTTATTTGTGTGTGTGTTGGTGTTGGTTGTGTGCATCCTAACTATGCAGTAGCCGAGTGTGCTCATTGTGTTTGTACCCACTTGATGCTTCATTTTGAGTCAATAAAATTCATACTTTATAAAAAATTATATAATGTTGCTTAGTTGTTGTTTCTTAAATATTATTGCAACAAATTATAATAAATTTATGTGATTGTTATTTTTATGTGAAGAAATTGAAGGAAATATGCCCTAGAGGCAATAATAAGTTGTTATTTATATTTCCTTATATCATGATAAATGTTTATTATTCATGCTAGAATTATATTAACCGGAAACTTAGTACATGTGTGAATACATAGACAAACAGAGTGTCCCTAGTATGTCTCTACTTGACTAGCTAGTGAAACAAAGATGGATAAGTCTCCTGACCATAGACATGTGTTGTCATTTGATGAACAGGATCACATCATTAGAGAATGATGTGATTGACAAGACCCATCCGTTAGCTTAGTATTATGATTGTTTAATTTTATTGCTATTTATTTCTACATGACTTATACATATTCCTCTGACTATGAGATTATGCAACTCCGGAATACCGGAGGAACACTTTGTGTGCTATCAAATGTCACAACGTCACCGGATGATTATAAAGATGCTCTACAAGTGTCTCTGAAGGTGTTCATTGATTTGGCATAGATCAAGATTAGGATTTGTCACTCCGTGTATCAGAGAGGTATCTCTGGGCCCCTCGGTAATGCACATCACTACAAGCCTTGCAAGCAATGTGACTAATGAGTTAGTTACGGGATGATGAATTACGGAATGAGTAAAGAGACTTGCCGGTAACGAGATTGAACTAGGTATGATGATACCGACGCTCGAATCTCGGGCAAGTAACATACCGATGATAAAGGGAATAATGTAAGTTGTTATGCGGTTTGACCGATAAAGATCTTCGTAGAATATGTAGGAGCCAATATGAGCATCCAGGTTCCTCTATTGGTTATTGACCGGAGATGTGTCTCGGTCATGTATATGTAGTTCTGGAACCTGTAGGGTCCGCACGCTTAACATTCAATGACGATTTGTATTATGAGTTATGTGTTTTGGTGACCAAAGTTTGTTTGGAGTCTCGGATGAGATCACGAACATGATGAGGAGTCTCGAAATGGTCGAGAGGTAAAGATTGATATATTGGACGAAGGTATTCAGACACCGAAAAGGTTTTGGGACGTTTCGGATATTTATCGAGGACCCGAGGGGTTACCGGAACCCCTGGGGAAGTTATGGGCCTTAGTGGGCCATAAGGGAGTAGGAGAGGGCGGGACACAAGGTGCCCCCCAAGGAAGTCCGAATTAGACTAGGGGGAGGGGGCGCGGCCCCCTCTTTCCTTTCCCTCTCCCTCTCTATTGGGGATATAACTACTGAGTATAAACCGCCCAGGAGGGGCCGGGTTATACCTGTAATGAGTTATCCATATTGAAGCCAATGAAGACAAGGAGTATGGTGCTTTACTATAAGAGATCTAAAAGCCCAGGGCCCAAAGGCGGATTAGGGCCCATAGACATAAACCGCCATAAGGTGTGTAACTTGTGTTGTAAGATAGGACACGTTTATGAGCCGGCCGGGATTCTGTAAACCATCGGGCGTCAACCTGTGTATATAAAGGGACGACCCGACGGCGGTTCAAGGACAACAAACAACAACTCGAGAGCCAGGTCAAGCGGATTCGCTCCCTGGTCATCAAAACCCTAGCAATTCCACCACAACTGGATTAGGCTTTTACCTTCGCCGCAAGGGGCCGAACCAGTATAAACTCCTTGCGTCCTTTGTCCCGCTTTAACCCCTTTAAGCTAGCTCGTCACGATGGCTCCACAACTAAGTCCTCACACTAGGACATCTGCCGTGTCAAAACCACGACAATTGGCGCCCACCGTGGGGCTATCGCACGATGGTTTCAAGTTCTTAGAGGGCAGCTTCGAAGGGCTCAAGGGATACGTTGTGGGCCAGATGACCAAGAGTCATCACGGCAAGATCTACATTGATGATGCAGGCTGGGGCCCCAAGGCCGTTTCAATTGAGTATGGATATTGGGTCCCCTTCGGCGGTATTCACGTTTTCATTGGCAAGATCAGTGAACCGGGCCCTGAGCCGGACATCTGCACCGACATCGTAGAAACGGCTCAGCATGCGAGATTCGCCCGGGTTCAGCCTGCCATGAAGCGTGCCTTCGTGGGAGTCATCCACGGAGTGGAATCTGAGGATAGATTGGTATCTGGTGGTGAAACTGTCATTTACTCTGATGACGAGTCATCTATCGGAGAGACCGAGTCATTGTACCCACTGCAAGATGGCCGGTTTGGGGGCTGTTCCGATGGTGACAGTATTCCAGACCCCTTTGATCCGCCGAGCCGAGTTGCGATCTTCATGGCCGGTACATAGTCATCACAACATTCTTCAACCGCAGCAGCAATGATCTTCGGTTCAGCAGCAACAACAGCAGCTGGGGCAGGAGGCCTTGCGCAACCGCCGGCTCAGGTTTTGTCCGATTTATTCGACACTTTCGCAACACTGCTGGCGGCTGAAGTTAACCCGGCGAATCAGGACCAGACTGATATGCACAAGTTATCTCCGCCTTGGGAAGGACCTTTTGTGGTCAGCAAGAATCTGCACAACGGGTCATACTACTTTATCGATGTTCGAGAGCACAAAGACTCACGTAAATCGGAGGAGGAGACCCACCGACCGTGGAATATAGCTCATCTTCGGCCTTACTACACCTGAGCCATAGGCTCCTCTTATGTACATATTATTGACAATGTATATATTATGATGATCAATATAATAAACTGGCATCCCTGCTAAAGCGGGGCCTCTGCCGTTATTCCTTAAAAGGTTTTTGGTTACATGGGGGCTTCTGTTTATAAGCCACACATAAAAAAAACTTGGGGGCTTGCTACCCAAAGTCAAAAGGAGCCAAAGAGAGTCTATTGCAAAGCACAATTCAAACATACGCACCCATTGAGCACAGCTCAAAAAATTACTTGGGGGCTCTTTGCTTCTACAAGAACAAAGAGTCTATAACCTCGTAATAGGCTATAAAAGCCAGGCTTGGAAGCCAGGTGTATTCACCTAAAACCCCGGGTTATCCTGTCTTTTTAAGTAAGCCACTCCGCCCAGGTAATCCTGGTAGACCCGTCGAATGTTTGACAAGTCAATCTTATAAAGACCCTGAACTTGTCATAGTTAAAATGACGATTTGTTGATGTGAGGTCCATCTTATAAGGCTTTGTAAAATGGTTTAACTCAGTGGCCTGGCAGCCCATGAAAAGCCTCATAGTTTTTGCATATTTTCTTCGGAAATCTTTCTGATATTTCTTTTGAGGCGTTTTATACTAATCCGGTGTTTATTGACCCGAACTGGCTGTTGACTATAAGTCGGTCGAGCAAACTGGAAATATTGCTGGTATCTATTGACCCATTTGTGCTGTCAATTATAAGTTGTCAGTACACACTCAACTATAATTCGGTGTCGATTGGCTCGGTCTAGCTTTGACTACAAATCGCCAGTATGATATACGAATAATCCGGTGTTTATTATAACCTGGCACGACTTTACTATAAACCAGCAAAACAGGGAGGAGTTATCAGTATTCAAAGATTTGGTCATCACCCTTATTACAAAAAGTTGGTAAACCAACGATGTGATTCCATGTCACAGGTATGATATATTTCATATTTGATTATTCTTAAATACAGCCTGGTTATAAGCCCGGGTTATATGTTGGGCATTATGACCCGTCCGGCGATAAACCGCCAGGACACTTTAAACTTGTTATATGCAGAAACATGTTGAATAAAGCTACTAAAGATCATAAGCAGACATAGCATAATCATGGCGGATTAACAATATCATGCAAAGTGAATATGCGCGATGGCATAGCAGACCAAGTATTTAAACTAGCCTATTACAAGGCGTTTTGATGCCCAAAAGGATAATTGTTTTCAGCGAGTATTGCAGTATGCAGAAGATTAAACCGGCCTCCGGATCATGACTCTTCGCCAGGCTGGCTTGACGGCTGTGGATCATCTTGCACCGGTTCATCCTCCTCCTCTCCACCTAGCGGCTGGAAATCAATGGTTGTCCAGTCGATTCCAGTTAGGGCCTTGAATACAGCTTCGTCGCCTATAAGGGTGGAGGGGTCAACATCAGGAACATAGGTATGCTTACGTATTGGTGGGATAAGATTCTCCACATCATGGGTTGGTGCATTAGCCCGTTTGTTGTTGGCATCATAAACCGCCTAGTAATGAGAAATATCTGTTTCTTTAGCCAATTTGCTTGCTAAGGGGCGCATTTCCTTTGTCAAAGCTCGGAGATCATCATTGTCAAAATTTGACCCGTCCTCCTTTATGCTCGGATAGCCGCTTCCTACATCAGCCGAGTCAAGATCGGGTATCCAAGCTTTAGCCTGGATTAACGCAGTCAGAGCACCTGCCCTTGCAGATGATCTTTTTAATTCCTCAAGCTGGGCAGGCAGCATGGACAGCTTCTCCAATGTTCCTTGATCAAGGTTGGGGGTGGTTCATTATGAGCAGCAGTACAAATGATCCATTGTCTGCCGGTATATAACTGCTCTATAAGAGTATAGGCAGCCTTCAATTTCTTCTGTATATATCAGAGCCCAGATGGGTAATGCGAGATCCTGCATCATCATGCATATAGGTAAACCGACAGTTTATGGAATAATACATGTTAGTAGCTTATACTAAGGGGACTTACCAAACACGACATTGGTCATGGCATTGATTTGCCGCTTCAAGCTAGCCAGTTCTTCTGCTACCGGATTAAGGGTTGTTTCAGCGTCCTCCGCCCGTTTTAGCAGAGCTGCTTTTTCAGCGTCCCATCCTGCCCATTCGCCTTTAAAGCCTTCTTTCAGTTGTTCCATGGCTGTTAAAGCGCCAGTCAGCTCTTCTTTAGCCTTGGAAGTTTTTGCTTGCTGGGACTTAATATTTTCCTGAAGGTCGGCGATTTGAGATTCTTTTTGGCTCAGATCAGCCTGCAAGAGACATTTAATGAGTTAGTAGTGCATATTTGAAGTCCCAAGCACATAACAGGTTATACACTTGGCACTTGGGGGCTAATGCATATGGCTTTTATCAACTGATATTTTAAGTCCCAAGCACATTACAAGTTATACACTTGGCACTTGGGGGCTAATGTATATTTGCTCAAGTCAAAGTTATGGATTGTTTCTTCCTCAATCGGTTTACAAAGATGGTTATCAAGAATTTTGGAAGCTTCGTGACAGAAAGGTGCTGATTCATCCTAAAGGTATAAACCGGTCCTTGGGGGCTACACTGGCAAAGTTGAAGTATTATGAAGTCCTGGTTCACGTTGATATCATAAACCGGCCCTTGGGGGCTACTGGAGTTGATATTAGAAATTGGACACAAGAGAAACAATTATGAAGAGTTAACAGTGTTTACCTCATATCGCTCCTTCATCACGCCCACTAAACCGGCTTCATAGTCGCGGCTTGTATACAGGCGGTTTAAGAAGCCGGAATGAATCCCTTGGGCGTTGAGGTGGGCATAGCTGGATAAATCTGTTTTCCACTTGCCCTTATCCATAGCAAAAAAATCTTCCTTGGCACTATGCTTTGATAATGCAATAGGATTGCCAGGGTGGTGTGGCCGACGCCAATGACAATGGCATCGTCCGATTGGTCATCAGCCGCTTTGGCTGGGCTTGGCGGTTTATCTGCAGCTTTGGCCGGACTTGGCGGGTCAGTAGCATGGCCGGTGGGATCATGTTCCATCGGTTCAACAAAGGTTTCATGATGTTCTGGTGGTGGATCATCATGTATAGCGTCAGCATTCGGCTCAAATTGTTCTGGGATCTGTTCCGGTTCAGTGGCCGGGTTATCATCAGCCAATTTATTCAATTTGGCCTTTTTGCTGGGCCTGGCCTTGGCTCTGAAAGGAAAAGACATAAAGGTTAGTATAACAAACAATTATAAAGCATCAAGAGTTAAGTTTAAAGTGCTCACCCAGGAACAGTCTTGAGAGGAGAGAGTTGTGTGGCCATTGACTCGCCGGATGATGAATGAGGTGTTCCCTGATAGTTTGAATCAGACGGATTAAGAGGCTGCCTGAAATAACCTACCTTGGGATAAGGAGTATCAGAAATATATGAGACCTCTGATCGACGTTTCCGGGTTGGAGTGTTCGGTAAACTGGCTGAAGGAACTACATGGCCACTGTGCCGGGTTGTGCGGCGAACTTCATGCAGATGTTTCTTCAAAAGATAGTTGGGATCCAGATAAGCTAGAGGGTGTGAAAATTTTACTTCCCGGTTTGCTTTACAGGTTTCCTGTGTTGGCTGAGGATCTGAACCGGAGGAAAGAATAATTACCTCTACATCATCAGCCCGGCTAGCTTCAGCGTCATCCTGATAAGGGTCATTGTCAATGAGGTGTATGAAAAATGAACCAAGAGAATCAAGTTCTACCTCTGAGTCCGGATTATCAAGATCCTCGTCGAGGTTCAGCCTGGTGGATTCAACTGCTTTCTTCTTGGCAGGTTTTTTGACGACCTTTGTTTTGGGTCGAGGGGTCTTGGCCGGTTTATCCTGAGGTTTCTTCTTCCAAAATGGATCGTCACCCTGTTAAAAGATTGGCAAAGGTTATAAGGAATAGTTAAAAATGTCATGTTCAAATAGGATTTAAGCAATTCTTACAGCTGGCAGTTTATTCAAAACGCAGAAGGGACTTAGCCCTGTTTTGCTGCAGAAAGCCACCGATTCATCCAGTATCTTTTTAACAGCTTCAGTGATTTCAGCGTCAGTTAACTGAATGCCAGTGTGCCGTTGAGGATCTTTTGAGTCCCCTGTGTACTCACACATTAAACTGGGGCGACGGCTTAAAGGCAAAATACTCCAAGATATCCAGCAACGAACAAAGTCAATTCCTGTTAAAACCATTAGACATAAAGGCTTTGAGCTTTGCAAGCTGTGGTGCATATTTGGCCCATTCTCCTCTTGGAATAGGAAAGGGAATCCAACTAGGATTGGGAATCCTAGTTGGACTCCCCCCTTGGAGCGCCCTCCTCGGCCGCCGGCCCCCTCCCCCCTCCTTTATATACGTGGCCAGGGGGCACCCCAAAGGCACGTCAATTGTTCCTCAGCAGTGTGCGGTGCCCCCCTCCACAGTTTACCACCTCAGTCATATTGTTGTAGTGCTCAGGCGAAGCTCTGCGCAGATCACATCACCAACACCGTCATCACCTTGTCGTGCTGACGGAACTCTCCCTCGACCCTCTATTGGATCAAGAGCTTGAGGGACGTCATCGTGTTGAACATGTGCTGAACACGGAGGTGCCGTACATTCGGTACTTGGATCGGTTGGATCGTGAAGACGTTCGACTACATCAACCGCGTTAACCTAACACTTTCGCTTTCGGTCTACGAGGGTATGTGGACACACTCTTCCCCTCTCGTTGCTATGCATCTCTTAGATAGTTCTTGCGTGATCGTAGGAATTTTTTTGAAATTGCATGCTACGTTCCGCAACAGAAATATATATGGATAGTGTGTTACATGCATGCTCACATCGTTGGGCATGAGACACATTTAAATGGCTCGGTATGAAAACTCGCTAAAAGATAAATAAGATTCAAATAGTTTTTTTAGATTATTAACGCACATGCACGCTTATACTAGTCTTAATAAATGATGATTTTGCATCTTAGTTGAAATATAAATTTTATTTACATATCTTGTAAAGATGGAGTCGGTCTTTGGCATCCCACGATACTAGAAATTTGAACAACAATATCCAACAATATATGCTAACATGTTGGTGTCCACCATGTAGGGGAACCGCTAAGGGGCGATTGGGAGGGCGATCGCTTAGCAACCGGTTTCCTTCGCTAGGGTTAGAGTTTCATGTATGGGGGTGGTGTGAATCCGGTGGTGTCTAGGGCGGCGACGACACTCCTCTGGGTACAGATTGGCACTGACTCTCTTCTCCAAGGAGTGGATCTATGGAGGAGAGAAGGAAGGGGTAGCAGGCAATGTCTCTGGTGAAGGAGGCAACCTTGGCGGCGACCAAGATGCCAAAAAATGGGAAGTGGGGGGTCTGCTCGATCCCCTGCTAAATGCAAAACACCGGATCCTACTGCATGTCTCTCGGCTCGGCTGGGAGGCATGGTTTTGCTGAATAAAGAGACAGAGGGCTTCGTCTTCGAGGAACCAGATCGGGATCAACCAAAGTACTCGTGGTGGACTTCTGTAGGGAAGGCTTGCACTCCAAGTCTGCTCAACAAGACAAAGGTGGAGCGGGCTATGCCAAGGCCGTGGGGGCTTCATTGAGAGACGAAATTACGAGACATGGGAGATAACATACTTGTGGTTCACTTTGGAAGTGAAGGGGATTGGAAGCACGCAACGAACAATGGGCCCTGGCAATTTGATTTTAATGTGTTGATGCTGAAGGAATATGAGGCGAATACTAGGCCCTCTGAGATGGTTTTCGATAAGCTAGATGTATGGGTGCGGGTGACACATCTTCCGCCGTGTAAACATATTGATTCTTTTGTCATGGCGCTTGGGAACTGGCTGGGAGAAGTGGTAAAGGTAGATGTGGACAAGGAACGAATTGCTAGAGGCAAGGATCTGAGGGTCAGAGCAAAGATATCAGTTTATGAGCCCTTGGTTCATGGTTTCTATTCTAAATCTTCACTAGAAGATAAGATTGGCACTTGGTTTGATTTTTTTCTATGAGAAAATACTGCACTGTTGTTTTGAGTGTGGTAGGCTAGTGCATGTTGGTGGGCACTGTGGTCCACCGCTGGATTCAACCTCGCAATGGGGTAGCTGGCTGAGAGCTTTGCTGGGAAGGAGTAGAGAGAAGGAGGATTCAAATGGTGGTAAGGCAAATAACAACTATAGTTTTGCAAGTTCTCACACAGTGGACAATGGTAGAGGGCATTCAGGACAGACAAGGGTCAGAGATCTCCCAACTAAGCGGAATCTGAATGAGGAATTTAGTAAGTCGACAAATTCCCGCACTAGTATGGAGCGTCGGTCGAAGGGGGGGGGAGGTAAACAGCCCCATCAAGGATCGCCCACGGGGTGACCTGAGACATGGACGTGGTGAGTGGGCTGATGAACGGGATCTAAGACATGATCTTGAGAGGAAAAAGAGTGGGACCTCTGTAACCAGCTTAAAGAGGATCAAAGGCAAAGGGAGGAGGCACGGGTAAGACGGGAGTAGAGGAGTAGGAGGGATACTGTTGCAGCGAACAGAGAGAGGGGAGGAACACTATGATCAAGGTATGTATACGCCCAAGGAGAGAAACAAAGGCCACTATGTGATAAATCCTAGGAGAGATCAGGATGCTGACAGGGATAGGAGAGAAGGCCATCAAACCCCCTTCATCACTGGAAAGGGAAGGACACAGTAGATGTGGGTGGCCAAAGATCACATGCAGTTTGTTCAGGATGCATTCATTCGTGACACTAGGCAGAAGATGTCTACAATGTTTGACAGCATCTCGGAGAGTGATGATAGAGCGACGGACCCTGCCGGTTTGTAGGGCCACCGAGAACAATGAATATACCAGCCTAGAACTGTCGAGGGTTGGGATTGGACTCCACAGTGGGCAAACTTCGAGACCTGGTACAGTCCTACAACCCAACATTCGTGTTTTTATCAGAGACAAAAAAGAGTGCAAGGGCGATGGAGAGACTCAAGTGAAGTTTGGGTTTCAGATAGGGAGTAGTGGTGGATTGTGTTGGTAAAAGGGAAGGTCTAGCACTGTGGTGGAGAGACCATGTGATGTCACAATTAAACCATGGTGCCAATACTATTTGGACGCCAAGGTGGGAGTGGATGGGAAGACCTATAGGTTCACTGGAATCTATGGGAGCCATGCGCCGAAAGGAGGAAGAAAACATGGGATGTTATTCGATATCTGAGAGCCCAAGATGATCTACCTTGGATCTATGTGGGGGACTACAATGAAGCATTGGTGCGCAAAGAGCAGCTTGGGGGCAATCCGAGGTTTATACGACAGATGGAGGCTTCTAGAGACTACTTATCCGACTTCATGCTGACAAACTTGGGCTTCTCGGGATACTGATAACCCACAAGTATAGGGGACCGCAACAGTTTTCGAGGATAGAGTATTCAACCCAAATTTATAGATTCGACACAAGGGGAGCCAAAGAATATTTGAAGGTATTAGTAGCTGAGTTGTCAATTCAACCACACCTGGAGATTAATTATCCGTGGCAACCTGATCTGTAGCAAAGTAATATGATAGTTTTGATAATAGTGACAGCAGAACACTAACGGTAACAGTGATAGTAGTAGTTCTGTAACAAGTGCAACAATAAAAATAGAGTAGTAGCTTAGCAAGAACAATATAGGATAAATTCGTAGGCATTGAATCGGTGACTTGTTGGATGATATTCATCATGAGAAAGTTATAACCTAGGACGATACAAGACTAGCTCCAGTTCATCAATATAATGTGGGCATGTATTCCATAAATAGTCATATGTGCTTATGGAAAGACTTGCATGACATCTTTTGTCCTACCCTCCCGTGGTAGCGGGGTCTTATTGGAAACTAAGGGATATTAAGGCCTCCTTCTAATAGAGAACCGAAACAAAGCATTAACACACGGTGAATACATGAACTCCTCAAACTACAGTCATCACCGCGAGTGGTCCCGACTATTGTCACTCCGGGGTCGCCGGATCATGCTACCTCTTGAGCACTGCGTTGGTTTTCCCTTGAAGAGGACAGGGTGATGCAGCAAAGTAGCATAAGTATTTCCCTCAGTTTTTTAGAACCAAGGTATCAATCCAGTAGGAGACTACACGCAAGTCCCTCGTACCTACACAAACAAATAAGAACCTCGCAACGAACGCGATAAAGGGGTTGTCAATCCCTTCACGGTCACTTACGATAGTGAAATCTGATAGAGATAATAATAATAAGATAAATATTTTTGGTATTTTTATGATTTAGATTGAAAGTAAAGATTGCAAAATAAACGGCGCTAGAAATAACTTGTTGATGGGAGATTAATATAATAGAGAATAGACACGGGGGCCATAGGTTTCACTAGTGGCTTCTCTCAAGATAGCATAAGTATTACGGTGGGTGAACAAATTAATGTCGAGCAATTGATAGAAAAATGAATAATTATGAGAATATCTAGGCATGATCATGTATATAGGCATTACGTCCGCGACAAGTAGACCGAAACGATTCTGCATCTACTACTATTACTCCACGCATCGTCCGCTATCCAGCATGCATCTAGAGTAGTAAGTTCATAAGAAAAGAGTAATGCATTAGGCAAGATGACATGATGTAGAGGGATAAACTCAAGCAATATGATATAAACCCCATATTTTTATCCTCGATGGCAACAATACAATACGTACCTTGCTGCCCTTGCTGTAACTGGGAAAGGACACCGCAAGATTGAACCCAAAGATAAGAACTTCTCCCATTGCAAGAAAGATCAATCTAGTAGGCCAAACCAAACTAATAATTCGAAGAGACTACTACCTCTTGAGCACTGCGTTGGTTTTCCCTTGAAGAGGAAAGGGCGATGCAGTAGAGTAGCGTAAGTATTTCCCTCAGTTTTTGAGAACCAAGGTATCAATCCAGTAGGAGGCCACGCACGAGTCCCTCGCACCTACACAAACAAATAAACTCCTCGCAACCAACACGATAAAGGGGTTGTCAATCCCTTCACGGTCACCTACTAGAGTGAGATCTGATAGATATGATAAGATAATATTTTTGGTATTCATAAAGATAAGGAGAAATAAAGATGCAAGTAAAATAAATGGAAAAGGAACTAACTAAGTATTGGAAGATTAATATGATGGAAAATAGACCTGGGGCCATAGGTTTCACTAGAGGCTTCTCTCGAGAGCATAAGTATTACTGTGGGTGAACAAATTACTGTTGAGCAATTGACAGAACTGAGCATAGTTATGAGAATATCTAGGTATGATCATGTATATAGGCATCACGTCCAAGACAAGTAGACCGACTCCTGCCTTCATCTACTACTATTACTCCACACATAGACCGCTATCCAACATGCATCTAGAGTATTAAGTTCAAGAGAACAGAGTAACGCTTTAAGCAAGATGACATGATGTAGAGGGATAAACTCATGCAATATGATATAAACCCCATCTTGTTATCCTCGATGGCAACAATACAATACGTGCCTTGATGCCCCTACTGTCACTGGGAAAGGACACCGCAAGATTGAACCCAAAGCTAAGCACTTCTCCCATTGCAAGAAAGATCAATCTAGTAGGCCAAACCAAACTGATAATTCGAAGAGACTTGCAAAGATAACCAATCATACATAAAAGAATTCAGAGAAGAATCAAATATTGTTCATAGATAAACTTGATCATCAACCCACAATTCATCGGTCTCAACAAACACACCGCAAAAGAAGATTACATCGAATAGATCTCCAAGAGGATCAAGGAGAACATTGTATTGAGATCCAAAGAGAGAGAAGAAGCCATCTAGATAATAACTATGGACCCGAAGGTCTGAGGTAAACTACTCACACATCATCGGAGAGGCTATGGTGTTGATGTAGAAGCCCTCCGTGATCGATGCCCCCTCCGACGGAGCTCCGGAAAAGGCTCCAAGATGGGATCTCTTGGGTACAGAAGGTTGCGGCGGTGGAAATAGGGTTTCGTAGTGCTCCTGGATGTTTTCGGGGTATATGGATATATATATATATATATATATATAGGAGGAAGAAGTAGGTCGGTGGAGCCAGGAGGGGAGGGTGGAGGGCGCACCCAGGGGTAGGCGCGCCCCCTGCCTCGTGGCCTCCTCGTTGGTTTCTTGACGTCCACTCCAAGTCCACTGGATCACGTTTGTTCCAAAAATAACTCTCCCGGAGGTTTCATTCCGTTTGGATTCCGTTTGATATTCCTTTTCTGCGAAACACTGAAATAGGCAAAAAACAACAATTTGCACTGGGCCTTGGGTTAGTAGGTTAGTCCCAAAAATAATATAAAAGTGTATAAATAAGCCCATTAACATCCAAAACAGATAATATAATAGCGTGGAACAATAAAAAATTATAGATACATTGGAGACGTATCAAGCATCTCCAAGCTTAATTCCTGCTCGTCCTCGAGTAGGTAAATGATAAAAATAGAATTTTTGATGTGGAATGCTACCTAGCATAATTCGCAATGAAGATTCAAGACAAAAGTTTAATATTGGCATAAAAACAATAATACTTCAAGCATACTAACTAAGCAATCATGTCTTCTCAAAATAACCTGGCAAAAGAAAGTTCATCCCTACAAATTCATATAGTTTGGTCATGCTTCATTTTCGTCACACAAGAATGCTCTCATCTTCCACAACCCCGATGACAAGCCAAGCAATTGCTTCATACCTTAGTAATCTAAAACTTTTTTCAACTTTCACGCTATACATGAGCGTGAGCCATGGATATAGCACCATGGGTGGAATAGAATATGATGATGGAGGTTATGTGGAGAAGATAAAAAAGGAGAAAGTCTCACATCGACGAGGCTAATCAACGGGCTAGGGAGATGACCATCAATTGATGTCAATGCAACGAGTAGGGATTGCCATGCAATATATGCACTAGAGCTATAAATGTATGAAAGCTCAACAAAAGAAACTAAGTGGGTGTGCATCCAACTTGCTTGCTCATGAAGACCCAGGGCATTTGAGGAAGCCCATTGTTGGAATATACAAGCCAAGTTCTATAATGAAAAATTCCCACTAGTATATGAAAGTGACAAAACAAGAGACTCACTATCATAAAGATCATGGTGCTACTTTGAAGCACAAGTGTGTAAAAAAGGATAGTACCATTGTCCCTTTTTATTTCTTTTCTGGCCTTTCTTTTTTTGGCCTTTCTTCTTCTTTTTATTTGGGACAATGCCCTATTAATGAGGATCATCACACTTCTATTTATTTACAACTCAATGATTACAACTCGATAATAGAACGAAATATGACTCTATATGAATGCCTCCGGCAGTGTACCGGGAAATGCAATGAATCAAGAGTGACATGTATGATAAATTATGCATGGTGGCTTTGCCACAAATACGATGTCAACTACATGATCATGCAAAGCAATATGACAATGATGAAGTGTGTCATGAATGAAACGGTGGAAAGTTGCATGGCAATATATCTCGGAATGGCTATGGAAATGCCATAATAGGTAGGTATGGTGGCTGTTTTGAGGAAGATATAAGGAGGTTTATGTGATACAGAGTGTATCATATCACGGGGTTTGGATGCACCGGCAAAGTTTGCACCAACTCTCAAGGTGAGAAAGGGCAATGCATGGTACTGAAGAGGCTAGCAATGATGGAAGGGTGAGAGTGCGTATAATCCATGGACTTAACGTTAGTCATAAAGAACTCACATACTTATTACAAAAATCTACAAGTCATCAAAAACCAAGCAGTACGCGCATTCTCCTAGGGGGATAGATTGGTAGGAAAAGACCATCGCTCGTCCCCGACCGCCGCTCATAAGGAAGACAATTAAAGAACACCTCATGTTTCAAATTTGTTACACAACGGTTACCATACGTGCATGCTACGGGACTTGCAAACTTCAACACAAGTATTTCTCAAATTCACAACTACTCAACTAGCACAACTTTAATATCACCATCCTCATATCTCAAAGCAATTATCAAGTATCCAACTTCTCATAGTATTCAACGCACTTTCTATGATAGTTTTTATTATACCCATCTTGGATGCCTATTATATTAGGACTAATTTCATAACCAAAGCAAATTACCATGATGTTCTAAATAACTCTCAAAATAATATAAGTGAAGCATGAGAGATCAATAATTTCTATAAAATAAAACCACCACCGTTCTCTAAAAGATATAAGTGGAGCACTAGAGTAAAATTATCTAGCTCAAAAGATATAAGTGAAGCACATAGAGTATTCTAATAAATTCCAATTCATGTGTGTCTCTCCCCGAAAGGTGTGTACAGCAAGGATGATTGTGGTAAACTAAAAAGCAAAGACTAAAATCATACAAGACGCTCCAAGCAAAACACATATCATGTGGTGAATAAAAATATAGCCTCAAGTAAAGTTACCGATAGAAGAAGACGAAAGAGGGGATGCCTTCCGGGGCATACCCAAGCTTAGGCTTTTGGTTGTCCTTTAATTTTACCTTGGGGTGCCTTGGGAATCCGCAAGCTTAGGCTCTTGCCACTCCTTATTCCACAATCCATCAAATCTTTACCCAAAACTTGAAAACTTCACAACACAAAACTTAAACCGAAAATCTCATGAGCTCCGTTAGTATAAGAAAACAAACCACCACTTAAGGTACTGTAATGAACTCATGCTTTATTTATTTTTGTGTTAAACCAACTGTATTCCAACTTATCTATGGTTCATTACCTCCGATACTAGCCATAGATTCATCAAAATAAGCAAACAACACACGAAAAACAGAATCTGTCAAAAACAGAACAGTCTGTAGTAATCTGTAGGTTTCGAATACTTCTGTAACCCCAAAAAATCTAAAAGAAATTTCTGGACGTGAGGAATTTATCTATTAATCATCTGCAAAAATAATCAACCTAATCACACTCTCCAGTAAACAATGGCAGCAAATCTCGTGAGCGCTAAAGTTTCTGTTTTTACATCAAGATCACAAAGACTTTCCCCAAGTCTTCCCAAATGTTATACTTGGCACAAACACTAATTAAAAGCATAAAACCACATCTAAACATAGGCTATATGAATTATTTATTCAAAAACATAAAGGAAATATATTGGTTTGTCTCCCAACAAGCATTTTTCTTTAAAGCCTTTTATCTAGGCATTGATAATTTTAATGATGCTCACATGAAAGACAAGAATTGAAGCTCAAAGAGAGCATCATGAAACACGTGACAAACAAATCTAAGTCTAACATAATTCCTATGCATAGGCATCTTATAGGCAAACAAATTGTCATAGCAAGCAAAAACTAGCATATGCAAGGAAGCGGAAAGAAACGATAGCAATCTCAACATGACGAGAGGTAGTTTAGTAACATGAAAATTTCTACAATCATATTTTCCTCTCTTATAATAATTATATGTAGGATCATAAGAAAATTCAACAAAATAGCTATCACATGAAATATTTTCAACATGATCCACATGCATGCAAAGTTGACACTCTTCCAAAATAGTGGGATTTACATTAACAAAAGTCATGACCTCTCCAAACCCACTTTTATCAAAAAATTCATAAGATTGAACATTCTCCAAATATGTGGGATCTAAAGTTGACACTCTTCCAAACCCACTTTCAATATTATTGCAAACACCATTATCAATGTCATATTCATAATGGGGCTTAAATAAATTTTCAAGATCAAAAGAAGAATCACCCCAATCATGATCATTGCAACAAATAGTAGACATAGCAAAACTAGCATCCCTAAGCTTAGGGTTTTGCATATAATTAGCACAATTGACGTTAATAGGATTTATAATAACATCATTTCAATCATGCTTTTTATTCAAAGATCTATCGAGAATCACTTCATAAAGCACTTCATCACAATTTTCAGATTCACAAATTTCAAGCAAAACCTCATAACGATAATCTAGTGCACAAAACTCACTACCAATTGTTTCATCATAATTGGACCTCTTAAAAAGATTAGCAAGCGGATGAGGATCCATAGATATTAGGTTCTCTATTTAGCAATAAATAAAGAATTATTCCAACCAAACGAGCAAACGAGCCAAGTAAGACATCAAGGCAAACGAAAAGACGAAAAGAAGAAGGGCGAAGAAAAGGCAAAGGTGAAGTGGGGGAGAGGAAAACGGGAGGCAAATGGCAAATAATGTAATGCGAGGGATAAGAGTTTGTGATGGGTACTTGGTATGTCTTGACTTGTGAGTAGATCTCCCCGGCAACGACGCCAGAAATCCTTCTTGCTACCTCTTGAGCACTGCGTTGGTTTTCCCTTGAAGAGGAAAGGGTGATGCAACAAAGTAGCGTAAGTATTTCCCTCGGTTTTTGAGAACCAAGGTATCAATCCAGTAGGAGACTACGTGCAAGTCCCTCATACCTACACAAGCAAATAAGGACCTCGCAACCAACGCGATAAATGGGTTGTCAATCCCTTCACGGTCACTTACGAGAGTGAGATCTGATAGAGATAATAATAATAAGATAAATATTTTTGGTATTTTTATGATTTAGATTGAAAGTAAAGATTGAAAAATAAACGATGCTAGAAATAACTTGTTGATGGGAGATTAATATAATAGAGAATAGACCTGGGGGCCATAGGTTTCACTAGTGGCTTCTCTCAAGATAGCATAAGTATTACGGTGGGTGACAAATTACTGTCGGGCAATTGATAGAAAAGTGAATAATTATGAGAATATCTAGGCATGATGATGTATATAGGCATCACGTCCGTGACAAGTAGACCGAAAAGATTCTACATCTACTACTATTACTCCACACATCGACCGCTATCCAGCATGCATCTAGAGTATTAAGTTCATAAGAACAGAGTAATGCATTAGGCAAGATGACATGATGTAGAGGGATAAACTCAAGCAATATGATATAAACCCCATCTTTTTATCCTCGATGGCAACAATACAATACGTGCCTTGCTACCCCTGCTGTCACTGGGAAAGGACACCGCAAGATTGGACCCAAAGCTAAGCACTTCTCCCATTGCAAGAAAGATCAATCTAGTAGGCCAAACCAAACTGATAATTCGAAGAGACTTGCAAAGATAACCAATCATACATAAAAGATTTCAGAGAAGAATCAAATATTGTTCATAGATAAACTTGATCATCAACCCACAATTCATCGGATCTTGAAAAACACACCGCAAAAAGAGTTACATCAAATAGATCTCCAAGAAGATCGAGGAGAACATTGTATTGAGATCCAAAGAGAGAGAAGAACCCATCTAGCTAATAACTATGGACCCGAAGGTCTGAGGTAAACTACTCACACATCATCGGATAGGCTATGGTGTTGACGTAGAAGCCCTCCGTGATTGATGCCCCCTCCGGTGGAGCTCCGGAAAAGGCCCCAGGATGGGATCTCTTGGGCACATAAGGTTGCGCCGGTGAAATAGGGTTTCGTAGTGCTCCTGGATGTTTTCGGGGTATATGGATATATATAGGAGGAAGAAGTAGGTCGGTGGAGCCACAAGGGGCCCACGAGGGTGGAGCGCGCGCCTCGTGCCTCGTGGCCTCCTCCTTGGTCTCTTGACGTCCACTCCAAGTCCCCTGGATCACGTTTAATCCAAAAATAACTCTCCCGATGGTTTCATTCCGTTTGGATTCCGTTTGATATTCCTTTTCTGCGAAACACTAAAATAGGCAAAAAAATTTTGCACCGGGCCTTGGGTTAGTAGGTTAGTCCCAAAAATAATATAAAAGTGTATAAATAAGCCCATTAACATCCAAAACAGATAATATAATAGCATGGAACAATCAAAAATTATAGATACGTTGGAGACATATCAAGCATCCCCAATCTTAATTCCTGCTCGTCCTCGAGTAGGTAAATGATAAAAACAGAATTTTTGATATGGAATGCTACCTAGCATAATTCTCAATGTAATTTTCTTTATTGTGGGATGAATATTTATATCTGAAAGATTCAAGACAAAAGTTTAATACTGACATAAAGACAATAATACTTCAAGCATACTAACTAAGCAATCATGTCTTCTCAAAATAACATGGCAAAAGAAAGTTCATCCCTACAAAATCATATAGTTTGGCCATGCTTCATTTTATTCACACAAGAATGCTCTCGTCTTGCAAAACCCTGATGAAAATCTAAGCAATTGTTTCATACTTTAGTAATCTCGAACTTTTTTCAACTTTCACGCAATACATGAGCGTGAGCCATGGATATAGCACTATGGGTGGAATAGAATATGATGATGCAGGTTATGTGGAGAAGACAAAAAAGGAGAAAGTCTCACATCGACGAGGCTAATCAACGGGCTAGGGAGATGCCCATCAATGATTTCAATGCAAGGAGTAGGGATTTCCATGCAACGGATGCACTAGAGCTATAAATGTATGAAAACTCAACAAAAGAAACTAAGTGGGGGTGCATCCAACTTGCTTGCTCACGAAGACCTAGGGCATTTGAGGAAGCCCATTGTTGGAATATACAAGCCAAGTTCTATAATGAAAAATTCCCGCTAGTATATGAAAGTGACAAAACAAGAGACTCTCTATCATAAAGATCATGGTGCTACTTTGAAGCACAAGTGTGGAAAAAAGGATAGTAGCATTGTCCCCTTTTCCTTTTTTGGGCCTTTCTTTTTTTGGCATTTATTCTTTTTTTATTTTAGACAATGCTCTATTAATGATGATCGTCACACTTCTATTTATTTACAACTCAATGATTACAACTCGATACTAGAACAAAATATGACTCTATATGAATGCCTCCGGCGGTGTACCGGGAAATGCAATGAATCAAGAGTGACATGTATGATAAATTATGCATGGTGGCGTGGCTTTGCCACAAATACGATGTCAACTACATGATCATGCAAAGCAATATGACAATGATGAAGCATGTCATGAATGAAACGGTGGAAAGTTGCATGGCAATATATCTCGGAATGGCTATGGAAATGCCATAATAGGTAGGTATGGTGGCTGTTTTGAGGGAGATATAAGGAGGGTTATGTGTGACAGAGTGTATCATATCACGGAGTTTGGATGCACCGGCAAAGTTTGCACCAACTCTCAAGGTGAGAAAGGGTAATGCACGGTACTGAAGAGGCTAGCAATGATGGAAGGGTGAGAGTGCGTATAATCCATGGACTTAACATTAGTCATAAAGAACTCACATACTTATTGCAAAAATCTACAAGTCATCAAAAACCATGCACTACGTGGATGCTCCTAGGGGGGTAGATTGGTAGGAAAAGGCCATCTCTCGTTCCCGACCACCACTCATAAGGAAGATAATCAAAGAACACATCATGTTTCAAATTTGTTACACAACGGTTACCATATGTGCATGCTACGGGACTTGCAAACTTCAACACAAGTATTTTTCAAATTCACAGCTACTCAAATAGCACAAATTTAATATCACCATCCTCACATGTCAAAACAATTATCAAGTATCCAACTTCTCATAGTATTCAACGCACTTTCTATGATAGTTTTTATTATACCCATCTTGGATGCCTATCATATTAGGACTAATTTCATAACCAAAGAAAATTACCATGCTGTTCTAAAGGACTCTCAAAATAATATAAGTGAAGCATGAGAGATCAATAATTTCTATAAAATAAAACCACCACCGTGCTCTAAAAGATATAAGTGAAGCACTAGAGCAAAATTATCTAGCTCAAAAGATATAAGTGAAGCACATAGAGTATTCTAATAAATTCCAATTCATGTGTGTCACTCCCAAAAGGTGTGTACAGCAAGGATGATTGTGGTAAACTAAAAAGCAAAGACTCAAATCATACAAGACGCTCCAAGCAAAACACATATCATGTGGTGAATAAAAATATAGCCGTTTGGATTCCAAAAATAACTCTCCCGAAGGTTTCATTCCGTTTGGATTCCGTTTGATATTCCTTTTCTATGAAACACTGAAATAGGCAAAAAAACAACAATTTGCACTGGGCCTTGGGTTAGCAGGTTAGTCCCAAAGATAATATAAAAGTGTATAAATAAGCCCATTAACATCCAAAACAGATAATATAATAGCATGGAACAATAAAAAATTATAGATACGTTGGAGACGTATCAGATCATAACACGTAGTAGGTGACTGTAACTTGCAAGATCAGATCTAGAACATGGATATAATGGTGATAACATAAATGGTTCAGATCTGAAATCATGGCACCTGGGCCCAAAGTGACAAGCATTAAGCATGGCAAAGTCATAGCAACATCAATCTTAGAATATAGTGGATACTAGGGATCAAGCCCTAACAAAATTAACTCGATTACATGATGAATCTCATCCAACTCCTCACCGACCAGCGAGCCTATGAAGGAATTACTCACTCCCGGTGGGGAGCATCATGGAATTGGCGATGGAGAAGGGTTGGTGATGACGAAGAACGAAGATCCCCCTCTCCTGAGCCCCAAACGGACTGCGGATCTGGCCTCCCGATGAAGAACAGGAGGTGCCGGCGCCTCCGTCTCATGGATCGCGATAATTCTTTCTCCCTGATTTTTTTCTGGAAAATAGGATTTTATAGCGTCGGTTTCAGGGTCTGCGGGGCCACCAGGTGGGGACAACCCACCTGGGTGCGCCAGGAGGGGGACCGACGTGCCCTGGTGGTTTTGCCCACCCAGGTGCCCCCCTCCGCTCGGTCTTGGCTCCAGAAATTTTTGTTTATTGTATAAAAATTCCTCGCAAAGTTTCGTTCCATTCCAAGAACTTTTATTTCTGCACAAAAAGAACACCATGGTAGTTCTGCTGAAAACTGCGTCGGTCCGAGGTTAGTTTCATTCAAATCATGCAAATCAGAGTCCAAAACAAGAGGAAAAGCATTACGAAAAGTAGATACATGATACGTCTCCAACATATCTATAATTTTTTATTGTTCCATGCTATTATATTATCTGTTTTGGATGTTTAATGGGCTTTAATTTACCTTTTTATATTATTTTTGGGACTAACCTACTCACCAAAGGCCCAGTGCAAATTGTTGTTTTTTTGCCTATTTCACTGTTTCACAAAAAAGGAATATCAAACGGAATCCAAATGGATTGAAACCTTCGGGAGAGTTATTTTTGGAACAAATGTGATCCAGGAAACTTGGAGTGGACGTCAAGAAAGAAGCAAGGAGGCCATGAGGCAGGGAGGCGCGCCCCAACCTCATGGGCCCCTCGCAGCTCCACCGACATACTTCTTCCTCCTATATATACCCATATACCCCGAAAACATCCAGGAGCACCACGAAACCCTATTTCCACTGCCGCAACCTTATGTACCCGTGAGATCCCATCTTGGGGGCTTTTCTGGCGCTCTGTCGGAGGGGGAACTGATCACGGAGGGCTTCTATATCAACACCATAGCCTCTCTGATGATGTGTGAGTAGTTTACCACAGACCTCCGGGTCCATAGTTATTAGCTAGATGGCTTCTTCTCTTTCTCTTTGGATCTCAATACAAAGTTCTCCTTGATTCTCTTGGAGATCTATTCGATGTAATTCTTTTTGCGGTGTGTTTGTCGAGATCCGATGAATTGTGGGTTTATGATCAAGATTATCTATGAACAATATTTGATTCTTCTCTGAAATCTTTTGTGCATGATTTAAATATCTTTGCAAGTCTCTTCGAATTATCAGTTTGGTTCGGCCTACTAGATTGATCATTTTTGCAATGGGAGAAGTTCTTAGCTTTGGGTTCAATCTTGCGGTGTCCTTTCCCAGTGACAGCAGGGGCAGCAAGGCACGTATTGTTGCCATCGAGGATAAAAAGATGGGGTATATATCATATTGCTTGAGTTTATCCCTCTACATCATGTCATCTTGCCTAATGTGTTACTGTTTACTTATGAACTTAATACTCTAGATGCATGCTGGATAGCGGTCGATGTGTGGAGTAATAGTAGTAGATGCAGAATTGTTTCGGTCTACTTGTCGCGGACGTGATGCCTATATACATGATCATGCCTAGATATTCTCATAAGTATTCCCTTTTCTATCAATTGCTCGACAGTAATTTGTTCACCCACCGTAGAATTTGCTATCTTGAGAGAAGCCACTAGTGAAACCTATGGGCCCCGGGTCTATCTTCCATCATATTATTTCCATACCAATTTGCTATTTCTATTACCGTTTATTGTGCAATCTTTATTTTCCAATCTATATCATAAAAATACCAAAAATATTTATCTTATTATCTTTATCAGATCTCACTTTTGTAAGTGATTGTGAAGGGATTGACAACCCCTTTAGCATGTTGGTTGCGAGGTTCTTGTTTGTTTGTGCAGGTACTAGGTGACTTGTGTGTTACCTCCTACTGGATTGATACCTTGGTTCTCAAAAACTAAGGGAAATACTTACGCTACTGTGCTGCATCACCCTTTCCTCTTCAAGGGAAAATTAATGCATGCTCAAGATGTAGCAATACATTGGAGACGTATCAACTCCCCCAAGCTTAAACCTTTGCTTGTCCTCGAGCTATTCAGTTGATAAACTGTAAGTGAAAAAGAAAAAAAACTTTTACGAACTCTCTTGCTCTTGTTTGCATAAATAAGCTTAAATAGCACCCAGGTTTTCAGCCAACATTATAACTAACCATGCAACTCTTAAAGATTATATTAACTCATATCAATGACATAATCAGTTAGCGAGCAATAATAAGATATCTCAAACAGCAACACGTTGTCAAAACAACCATGATATAATATGACAATAGTGGTATCTCGCTAGCACTTTCTGAGACTGCAAAACATAAATGCAGAGCGCCTCCAAAGTCCAAGCAGTGACTAAACATTGTAATTCATGGTAGACAAGATCTAGTCATGATGCACCCAACATTAGCTACACACAATGCATAAGTCATGACAACAGTGCTCTCAGGTTCTAGCGCTTGTTTTAAAAGGTGATGACACAACATAAAAATAAATAGATAGTTCCTTCGCAGAGGGAAGCAGTGATTTGCATAGGTGCCAGAGCTCAAAATTTTAAAACAGAGGTAAATGATATTTTGAGACAAGCACCCTTCTCATTTACTTCACGACCATCAATTATCAATATCTTCCATGCTAAGCACGCTAGTGGAGGTCCCCAAGCGATAAAAGTATAGGTTTACTCCCCTCCACCAACAATCACACTCCATGGCTTGTCCGAAACAACGGGTGTCGTTGATACGTCTCCAACATATCTATAATTTTTTATTGTTCCATGTTGTTTTATTATCAATCTTGGATGTTTTATAATCATTTTATATCATTTTTTGGTACTAACCTATTGATATAGTCCCAAGTGCCAGTTGCTATTTTTTTCCATGTTTTTTACATCGCAGAAAATCAATATCATACGGAGTCCAAATGCCACGAAACTTTACGTAGATTTTTTATGGACCAAATGGAAGATATTGGGCCCTGGTTGCACCCGGGGGGAGTCCCGGGGAGGGGACAACCCACCAGGGTGCGCCAGGAGGCCCAGGCGCGCCCTGGTGGGTTGTGCCCACCTCGGGTGCCCCCCGGACCACCTCTTTGCTCTATAAATACCCCAATATTCTCAAAACCGTAGGGGAGTCGATGAAATATTCATCCAGTCGTCACAGAGTCCAGAACCCCCAGATCCAATCTAGACACCATCACGGAGGGGTTCACCACTTCCATTGGTGCCTCTCTGATGATGCGTGAGTAGTTCTTTGTAGACCTTTGGGTCGGTAGTTAGTAGCTAGATGGCTTCATCTCTCTCTCTCTTGATTCTCAATACAATGGTCTCTTGGAGATCCATATGATGTAACTCTTTTGCGGTGTGTTTGTTGGTATCGATGAACTTTGAGTTTATGATCAGATCTATCTTTTTATATCCATGGAAGTATTTGAGTTTCTTTGATCTCTTTTAAGCATGATCTCTTATAGCCTCACATTTCTTCTCCGATATTTGGGTTTTGTCTGGCCACCATAATCTATTTATCTTGCAATTGGAAGAGGTGCCCGGTAGTGGGTTCGATCTTACGGTGCTTGATTCCAGTAACAGAAAGGGAACCGACACGTATGTATTGTTGCTACTAAGGGCATAAAGATGGGATCTATATCTACCGCCATAGATAAACGGATCGCGTCTACATCATGTCATCGTTCTTATTGTATAACTCCATTTTTCCATGAACTTAATACACTAGATGCATGCTGGATAGCCATCGATGTGTGGAGTAATAGTAGTAGATGCAGGCAGGAGTCGGTTTACTAATCCTGGACGTGATGCCTATGTAATGATCATTGCATGGATATTGTCATAATTATTTGAGGTTCTATCAATTGCCCAACAGTAATTTGTTCACCCACCGCTTTGCTATTTTTCTCGAGAGAAGCCACTAGTGAAACCTACGGCTCCTGGGTCTCTTTCTCATATATTTGCCTTCATGATCTATTTTTATTTGCTTTTATTTTCAGACCTATTAAACCAAAAACCCCAAAAATACTGATGACCCACAAGTATAGGGGATCTATCGTAGTCCTTTCAATAAGTAAGAGTGTCGATCCCAACGAGGAGCAGAAGGAAATGATAAGCGGTTTCCAGCAAGGTATTCTCTGCAAGTACTGAAATAAGTGGTAACAGATAGTTTTGTGATAAGATAATTGTAACGAGCAACAAGTAACAAAAGTAAATAAGGTGCATCAAGGTGGCCCAATCCTTTTTGTAGCAAAGGACAAGCCTGGACAAACTCGTATATGATGTAGAGTGCTCCCGAGGACACATGGGAATATCGTCAAGCTAGTTTTCATCACGCTCATATGATTCGCGTTCGGTACTTTGATAATTTGGTATGTGGGTGGACCGGTGCTTGGGTACTGCCCTTAATTGGACAAACATCCCACTTATGATTAACCTCTATTGCAAGCATCCGCAAATACAACAAAAGTATTAAGGTAAACCTAACCATAGCATGAAACATATGGATCCAAATCAGCCCCTTACGAAGCAACGCATAAACTAGGGTTTAAGCTTCTGTCACTCTAGCAACCCATCATCTACTTATTACTTCCCAATGCCTTCCTCTAGGCCCAAACAATGGTGAAGTGTCATGTAGTCGACGTTCACATAACACCACTAGAGGAGAGACAACATACATCTCATCAAAATATCAAACGAATACCGAATTCACATGACTACTAATAGCAAGACCTCTCCCATGTCCTCAGGAACAAAAGTAACTACTCACAAAGCATAAACATGTTCATAATCAGAGGGGTATTAATGTGCATATAGGATCTGAACATATGATCTTCCACCAATTAAACCAACTAGCATCAACTACAAGGAGTAATTAACACTACTAGCAACATACTAGCACTAATCCCGGACTTGGAGACAAGAATTGGATACAAGAGATGAACTAGGGTTTTGAGATGAGATAGTGCTGATGAAGATGTTGATGGAGATTTCCCTCTCTCGATGAGAGGAGCGTTGGTGATGACGATGGCAATGATTTCCCCCTCCGGGAGGGAAGTTTCCCCGGGAGAACAGCCCCGCCAGAACCCTAGATTGGCTCCGCCAAGGTTCCGCCTCGTGGCGGCGGAGTTTCGTCCGAGAAGATGGCTTATGATTTTTTTCCATCAAAAGAGTCCATATAGCAGAAGATGGTCACCAAAGGGCTACCAGGGGGCCCACGAGGTAGGGGGCGCGCCTAGGGGGGTAGGGCACGCCCCCCACCCTCATGGGCAGGGTGTGGCCCCCCTGGTGAAGTTCTTGTGCTCAATGTTTTTTTATATATTTGGAAAACATCATCCGTGAAGTTTCAGGACTTTTGGAGCTGTGCAGAATAGGTCTCTAATATTTTCTCCTTTTCCAGCCAGAATCCCAGCTGCCGGCATTCTCCCTCTTTATGTAAACCTTGTAAAATAAGAGAGAATAGGCATAAGTATTGTGACATAATGTGTAATAACAGCCCATAATGCAATAAATATTGATATAAAATCATGATGCAAAATGGACGTATCAACTTCCCCAAGCTTAGACCTCGCTTGTCCTCAAGCAAAAAGCCGAAATCGAAAAATATGTCCACATGTTTAGAGATGAAGGTGTCGATAAAAATAAAATACGGACATGAGGGCATCATGATCATTCTTAGAGCAGCAACTTATATAATTCTTGTCATATGATATCTTATGCTAGAGTAATAATTCAATCACAATATCAAGTATGAATCGTAAACTTCATTGAAAACTAAAAAACTATAATCTCAGTCATTGAAGCAATTGCAATTTATCATAACATAGGAAAGAGTCAATGTATAAGAGCTTTTCAGCAAGTCCACATACTCAACTATCATATAATCTTTCACAATTGCTGACACTCACACAATACTTATGGGTATGGAGTTTTAATTGGACACAGAGAAAGATAGGGGCTTATAGTTTTTGCCTCCCAACATTTTACCTCAAGGGTAATGTCAACAGTAATAGTTCATGAAAACCCACATCCAATTAGCCATATATACCAGGATCTTTCCAACATATTGTGCTTGCCAAAGGATAAAATGTAAAACAGAAGGGTGAAAATCACCATGACTCTTTTGTAGTGTAGGGGATAAAAGTAAAATATAGGCCCTTCGCAGAGGGAAGCAGAGGTTGTCATGCGCTTTTATGGTTGGATGCACAAAATCCTAATGTGAAAGAACATCACTTTATATTGCCACTTGTGATATGGACCTTTATTATGCAGTCTATCGCTTTTATTACTTCCATATCACACGATTGTATAAAGCTTATTTCTACCACACCAATCAATCATACATATTTAGAGAGCAATATTTTTATTGCTTGCACCGATGACAACTTACTTGATGGATCTTACTCAATCCATAGGTAGGTACGGTGGACTCTCATGGCAAAACTGGTTTAAGGGTCTTTGGAAGCACAAGTAGTATCTCTACTTGGTGCAATGAATTTGGCTAGCATGAGGGAGAAAGGCAAGCTCAACATGTTGGAGGATCCAAGACAATATAATTTATCTCAGATGTAAGAAAACATAACCCATTATGTTGTCTTCCTTGTCCAATTTCAACTCTTTAACATGTCATATTTTAATGAGTGCTCACAATCATAAAAGATGTCCAAGATAGTATATTTATATGTGAAGACCTCTCTTTCTTTATTACTTCCTATTAATTGCAACGATGACCAAAACTATGTTTGTCAACCCTCAATAACTTTTATTCATCATACTCTTTCTATGTGAGCTCATTACTCTTCATAAGAGTCACATGATCTCTTTGTTTCTTTTTATTTCTTTCTCTTTTCTTTTCTTTTATTTGGGATCATGCCAAAAATAAGCAAGCCCTTGACTCAACACTAATCTTTATTATATAGCCCACGAACTCAATTACATAGAAGGATAATAAAGCAAAACTCACGACTAGATCATACTAAGAACTTTTATTCTACTAGATCAAAATATTACCAAAAGCATTGAACTAAGAAAGATAGTAAAGATAAAAGTGATGGTGATACGATACCGGGGCACTCCCCCAAGCTTGGCAGTTGCCAAGTGGAGTGCCCATACCAGATACTCAATTCTTCTTTGTTGGAGGAGACGGTGGTGATGTTGGTGATGGCGTAGGCTTGTCATCCTTCTTCCAAGGCATAGGCTCACCATCATAGAAGGATGACCGAGTCTCCGGGATCCTAAAATCTGCAGCCAAACTCATCCTTTTGAATCTATATTCATACTCATAGTTTTGGTTTTGCAGGTCATAGATTTGAGCTTGGAGGTGCTCAATTTTCTCGTGAAGCTTGAAGATGGTCTCCCTGATGTTGTCGGCATCCAGCTTGTGTTTGTTGGTGAACTCTGCGATCATCATGTAGTTGGAGTTGAGTCCACGCTCCACCATCCCCTGACACTTGAGAACTTGTTGCTCCATTTCTTCGAGCCTCGTCTCCACGCTTCTGGTCCCCTTCGGTCCCTCAGCATCACGGATGTGCAGCAACCCATCACGCATCTCAATGATTTGAGGGTGTCGCTGCACCTCCGCTAGGTAAGGGTTGATGACCTTCTCGAAGAACTTGTCCTTGGGTGCACTTGGAGACGTCATGATAATCTAGATCTGTCAGAAAAACAACTCGAAACAAAGACAAGATTTTTGCATGATACGGGAATCAAAACCCCCGGGAGGTTATATAATGAATTTTTACCGACCAAAATATGTGTTCTGTAAGAAAATGGAGTCCGGAGAGCACACGAGGTGCCCACGAGGTAGGGGGCGCGCCCTCCACCCTCGTGGGGCCCTTGTGTCCTTTCCGGGCTGCTGCTTATTTTTCTATTTTTCTAAATATTCCAAAACAGAGAATTATTGCCTTAAAAACTGTTTTGGAGTCGCTTTACTTACCGTACCACATACCTATTCCTTTTCGGAGTCTGGAACATTCCGGAAAGTGTCCCTTATGTATTCCTCCGGGGTGATGGTTTCAATAACATTGGTTTCAACATTTATGGGATTACCTGAGATATAATGTTTGATTCTTTGACCATTTACCACCTTCGGATTTGTGCCTTCGAAGTTGTTGATTTTTATGGCACCGGAACGGTAGACCTCCTCGATGACGTAGGGACCTTCCCATTTAGAGATAAGTTTTCCTGCAAAAAATATTAAACGAGAGTTGTATAGCAATACATAATCACCTACATTAAACTCACGCTTTTGTATTCTTTTATGATGCCACCTTTTAACCTTTTCTTTAAACAACTTGGCATTTTCGTAGGCCTGGGTTCTCCATTCATCAAGTGAGCTAATATCAAATAACCTCTTCTCACCGGCAAGTTTAAAATCATAATTAAGTTCTTTAATAGCCCAATAAGCCTTGTGTTCTAGTTCAAGAGGTAAGTGACATGCTTTTACATAGACCATTTTATACAGAGACATACCCATAGGATTTTTATATGCAGTTCTATAGGCCCATAATGCATCATCAAGTTTCTTGGACCAATTCTTTCTAGACCTATTAACAGTCTTTTGCAAAATTAATTTGAGTTCTCTATTACTCAATTCTACTTGACCACTAGATTGAGGATGATAAGGAGATGCAATTCTATGATTAACATCATATTTAGCAAGCATTTTACAGAAGGCACCATGAATAAAATGTGAACCACCATCAGTCATTAAATATCTAGGGACTCCAAACCTTGGAAAGATAACTTCTTTAAGCATTTTAATAGAAGTGTTATGATCAGCACTACTAGTTGGAATAGCTTTTACCCACGTAGTAACGTAATCAACAGCAACTAAAATATGTGTATAACCATTAGAGGAAGGAAAAGGTCCCATATAGTCAAAGCCCCAAACATCAAATGGTTCAATAAGAAGTGAATAATTCATAGGCATTTCTTGACGTCTACTAATATTACCAATTCTTTGACATTCATCACAAGATAAGACAAACTTACAGGCATCCTTGAAGAGAGTAGGCCAATAAAAACCTGATTGTAGTACCTTATGTGCAGTTCTATCTCCAACATGGTGCCCTCCATAAGATTCGGAGTGACACTTGCGTAGGATATGTTCTTGTTCATGCACAGGTACACAACGTCTAATAACACCATCTACTCCTTCTTTATAAAGATGTGGGTCATCCCAAAAGTAATGCCTCAAATCATAAAAGAACTTTTTCTTTTGCTGGTATGTGAAACTAGGTGGTATAAACTTAGCAACAATGTAATTAGCATAATCAGCATACCATGGAGCAGTATGAGAAGCATTTATGACATTTAATTGCTCATCAGGAAAGCTATCATCAATAGGTGGTGGGTCATCAAGCACATTTTCTAACCTAGACAAGTTGTCTGCAACGGGGTTCTCAGCTCCTTTTCTATCGACAATATGTAAATCAAATTCTTGAAGCAAGAGAACCCATCTAATAAGTCTAGGTTTAGCATCTTTCTTTTCCATAAGATATTTAATAGCAGCATGATCAGTGTGAATAGTTACTTTAGAATCAACAATATAGGGTCTAAACTTATCACAAGCAAATACAACTGCTAAGAATTCTTTTTCAGTAGTAGCATAATTTCTTTGAGCATTGTCTAGAGTTTTACTAGCATATTGAATAACATTTAGTTTCTTATCAACTCTTTGTCCTAGAGCAACACCTACAGCATAATCACTAGCATCACACATAATTTCAAAGGGTAAATTCCAATTAGGTGGCTGAACAATGGGTGCAGAGATCAATGCTTTCTTAAGTATTTCAAATGCTTCTACACAATCATCATCAAAGAAAAATGGTATATCTTTTTGTAATAAATTAGTCAGAGGCCAAGAGATTTTTGAGAAGTCCTTAATGAACCTCCTATAAAAACTGGCATGACCAAGGAAACCTCTTATACCTTTGATGTCCTTGGGACATGGCATCTTTTCAATAGCATCAACCTTGGCTTTATCAACTTCAATACCTCTTTCAGAAACTTTATGCCCCAAGACAATACCTTCATTAACCATAAAGTGGCACTTTTCCCAATTCAAGACAAGATTAGTTTGTTCATATCTCTGCAAAACTCGATCAAGGTTTCTCAAGCAATCATCAAAAGAAGATCCATAGACGGAAAAGTCGTCCATGAAAACCTTACAAATCTTTTCACAAAAGTCAGAGAATATAGCCATCATGCATCTTTGAAAGGTAGCAGGTGCATTACATAAACCAAAAGGCATACGTCTATAAGCAAAAGTACCAAAAGGGCATGTAAAAGTAGTCTTTGATTAATCTTTGGCTGGCACAGGTATTTGAGAGAAACCAGAATAACCATCTAGAAAGCAAAAATGTGTATGTTTGGATAATCTTTCTAGCATTTGATCGATAAAAGGTAAGGGGTAATGATATTTTTTAGTAGCCTTATTTAATTTGAGGGAATCAATTACCATCCTATAACCAGTAATAATTCTTTGAGGAATCAATTCATCTTTATCATTAGGAACAACAGTAATACCTCCCATCTTAGGGACAGAATGGACAGGGCTTACCCACTGACTATCAGCAACGGGGTAAATTATACCTGCCTCAAGGAGCTTTAGTATCTCCTTTCTTACCACGTCTTTCATTTTAGGATTCAGACGGCGTTGATGATCACGAACTGGTTTAGCATCTTCTTCCAAATTAATTTTATGTTGGCATAGAGTGGGACTAATGCCATTAAGATCATCAAGAGTATACCCAATAGCAGCATAGTGCTTCTTCAAAATTTTCAATAATCTCTCTTCTTCATGTTCTGAAAGGTTAGCACTAATAATAACAGGGTATATCTTTTTCTCATCAAGATAAGCATATTTAAGAGTATCCGGTAATGGTTTAAGCTCAAACACGGGATCACCCTTGGGTGGAGGAGGATCTCCTAGGATTTCAACAGGTAAATTATGTTTCAGAATAGGTTCCTGTTTAAATAATACTTCATCTAATTCCCTTCTTTCATTCATAAACATATCATTTTTCATGGTCTAGCAAATATTGTTCTACAGGATCACTAGGAGGTACGGAAATAGAGGCAAGACCAATAATTTCATCTTTACTAGGTAATTCTTCTTCACGGTGTTGTCTACTAAATTTAGAAAAATTAAATTCATGAGTCATATCATCTAAACCGGTAGTAACAACATCTCTTTTGCAATCTATAGTAGCATTAACAGTATTTAAGAAGGGTCTACCGAATATAATGGGACAGAAGCTATTTTGTGGAGAACCAAGAACAAGAAAATCAGCAGGATATTTAGTTTTCCCACACAAGACTTCAACATATCTGACAATTCCCATTGGTGAAATAGTATCTATTAGCAAGTTTAATTGTAACATCAATATCTTCCATCTCGGCAGGTGCAATATCATGCATAACTTCTTGGTATAAAGAATAAGGTATTGCACTAGCACTAGCACTCATATCACATAAGCCATGATAACAATGATCTCCTATTTTAACAGAAATAACAGGCATGCCTACCACAGGTCTAGGTTTATCTGTATCACGGGGTTTAGCAATTCTAGCAGTTTCATTACAGAAATAAATAACATGCCCATCTATATTATCATACAAGAGATCTTTAACAATAGCAATATTAGGTTCAACTTTAACTTGCTCAGGAGGTGGATATGTTTTAATATTGCTTTTATGAACCACAATTGAAGCTTTAGCATGATCCTTGATCCTAACAGGGAAAGGCGGTTTCTCAACATAAGAAGTAGGAACAATAGGATCATTATAAGTAATAATCTTTTCTTCAACTTTAATAGGTGCAGCTACTTTTACTTCTATGGGGGGATGATATTTAAACCACTTCTCCTTTGGGAGATCAACATAAGCAGCAAAAGATTCACAGAAAGAAGCTACTATCTCAGAGTCAAGTCCATATTTAGTGCTAAATTTACGAAAAATATCGGTATCCATAAAAGATTTAACACAATCAAAACTAGGTGTCATACCTGACTCCTTACCATTTTCGAGGTCCCAATCTTTGGAGTTGCATTTAATTCTTTCCAATAAATCCCATTTGAATTCAATAGTCTTCATCATAAAAGAGCCAGCACAAGAAGCATCAAGCATGGTATGATTGTTATCAGAAAGCCGAGTATAAATTTTTTGAATAATCATTTCTCTTGAGAGCTCATGATTGGGGCATGAATATAACATTGATTTAAGCCTCCCCCAAGCTTGAGCGATGCTTTCTCCTTCGTGAGGCCAAAAATTATATATATAATTGCGATCACGATGAACAAGATGCATAGGATAAAACTTTTGATGAAATTCCAATTTCAATTGTTTGTAGTTCCAAGACTCCATATCGTCACATAGCCTATACCATGTTGATGCATCTCCCCTCAAAGATAAAGGGAAGACCTTCTTCTTAACAACATCTCCGGGTACACCTGCAAGCTTAAATAATCCACAAACTTCATCCACATATATTAGATGCTCATCAGGATGTTTTGTTCCATCTCCTAAAAAGGGATTAGCTAGTAGTTTTTCTACCATACCCAAAGGAATTTCAAAGCAAGCATTTTCATTTTCAGTAGGTTCAGTAGGTTGAGGAGCAACTCTTTGCTCTACTGGTCGGGGTGAAGATACCCCGAACAAGCCTCTCGGAGGATTACTTTCCATAGTAATAAGTGACATCAAATTTCAGCACACTATATAAATTTTTCCTTACCAAATTTCACCTACCAAAGGCGCTTCACTCCCCGGCAACGGCGCCAGAAAAGAGTCTTGATGACCCACAAGTATAGGGGATCTATCGTAGTCCTTTCGATAAGTAAGAGTGTCGAACCCAACGAGGAGCAGAAGGAAATGATAAGCGGTTTCCAGCAAGGTATTCTCTGCAAGTACTGAAATAAATGGTAACAGATAGTTTTGTGATAAGATAAATGTAAAGAGCAACAAGTAACAAAAGTAAATAAGGTGAAGCAAGGTGGCCCACTCCTTTTTGTAGCAAAGGACAAGCCTGGACAAACTCTTATATGATGTAGAGTGCTCCCGAGGACACATGGGAATATCGTCAAGCTAGTTTTCATCACGCTCATATGATTCGCGTTCGGTACTTTGATAATTTGGTATGTGGGTGGACCGGTGCTTGGGCACTGCCCTTACTTGGACAAACGTCCCACTTATGATTAACCTCTATTGCAAGCATCCACAAATACAACAAAAGTATTAAGGTAAACCTAACCATCATAGCATGAAACATATGGATCCAAATCAGCCCCTTACGAAGCAACGCATAAACTAGGGTTTAAGCTTCTGTCACTCTAGCAACCCATCATCTACTTATTACTTCCCAATGCCGTCCTCTAGGCCCAAACAATGGTGAAGTGTCATGTAGTCGACGTTCACATAACACCACTAGAGGAGAGACAACATACATCTCATCAAAATATCAAACGAATACCAAATTCACATGACTACTAATAGCAAGACTTCTCCAAGTGCAGAGGTTTGTAGGACAGTAGCAAATTTCCCTCAAGTGGATGACCTAAGGTTTACCAATCCGTAGGAGGCGTAGGATGAAGATGGTCTCTCTCAAGCAACCCTGCAACCAAATAACAAAGAGTCTCTTGTGTCCCCAACACACCCAATACAATGGTAAATTGTATAGGTGCACTAGTTCGGCGAAGAGATGATGCTACAAGTGCAATATGGATGGTAGATAAAGGTATTTGTAATCTGAAAATATAAAAACAGCAAGGTAACTAATGATAAAAGTGAGCGTAAACGGTATTGCAATGCTAGGAAACAAGGCCTAGGGTTCATACTTTCGCTAGTGTAAGTACCCTCAACAATACTAACATAATTGGATCACATAACTATCCCTCAAGATGCAACAAAGAGTCACTCCAAAGTCACTAATAGCAGAGAATGAATGAAGAGATTATGGTAGGGTATGAAACCACCTTAAAGTTATTCTTTCCAATCAATCTGTTGGGCTATTCCTATAAGTTTCACAAACAACCCTAGAGTTCGCACTAGAATAACACCTTAAGATACAAATCAAACAAAACCCTAATGTCACCTAGATACTCCAATGTCACCTCAAGTATCCGTGGGTATGATTATACGATATGCATCACACAATCTCAGATTCATCTATTCAACCAACACATAGGACCTCAAAGAGTGCCCCAAAGTTTCTACCAGAGAATCACGACAAAAACGTGTGCCAACCCCTATGCATAGGTTCCCTATGTCACGAAACCCGCAAGTTGGTCACCAAAACATACATCAAGTGGCACGTGGTATCCCATTGTCACCACAGATATCCACGGCAAGACATACATCAAGTGTTCTCAAGTCTTTAAAGACTCAATCCGATAAGATTACTTCAAATGGGAAACTCGATTCATTACAAGAGAGAAGAGGGGGGAAGAAACATCATAGGATCCAAATATAATAGCAAAGCTCGCGATACATCAAGATCGTATCATCTCAAGAACACGAGAGAGAGAGAGAGATCAAACACATAGCTACTGGTACATACCCTCAGCCCCGAGGGAGAACTACTCCCTCCTCGTCATGGAGAGCACCGGGATGATGAAGATGGCCACCGGAGAAGGATTGCCCCCTTCGGCAGGGTGCTAGAACGGGTCTAGATTGGTTTTCGGTGGCTAGGGAGGCTTCTGGCGGCGGAACTCCCGATCTATCTTGCGTTCTAGAAGTTTTAGGCCACGTAGGTATATATGGGTGCAGGAGGTACGTCAAGGGAGCCACGAGGGCCCCACAAGACAGGGGCGCGCGCCCTAGGGGGGTGGGCGTGCCCCCACCCTCGTGGGTAGCTCCCATATCTTCTAACGTGGGGTCCAAGTCCATTAGGTGTGTTTCCTTCCAAAAATAACTTCTCCAGTTGATTTCGTTCCGTTTTGACTCCGTCTAGTATTCCTTTTCTTCAAAACACTGAAATAGGCATAAAACAACAAATCTGGGCTGGGCCTCCGGTTAATAGGTTAGTCCCAAAAATAATATAAAAGTGGATAATAAAGCCCAATATTGCCCAAAATAGTAGATAATATAGCATGGAGCAATCAAAAATTGTAGATACGTTGGAGTCGTATCAAGCATCCCCAAGCTTAATTCCTGCTCGTCCTCGAGTAGGTAAATGATAAAAAAATAATTTTTGATGTGGAATGCTAGTTGGCATAATTTTAATGTAATTCTTCTTACTTGTGATATGAATATTCAGATCCGATAGATTCAAGACAAAAGTTCATATTGACATAGAAAATAATAATACTTTAAGCATACCAACTAAGCAATTATGTCTTCTCAAAATAACATGGCCAAAGAAAGCTATCCCTACAAAATCATATAGTCTGGCTATGCTCCATCTTCACCACACAAAATATTTAAATCATGCACAACCCCGACGACAAGCCAAGCAATTGTTTCATACTTTTGATGTTCTCAAACTTTTTCAATCTTCACGCAATACATGAGCGTGAGCCATGGATATAGCACTATAGGTGGAATAGAATGGTGGTTGTGGAGAAGACAAAAAAGGGGAAGATATTCTCACATCAACTAGGTGTATCAACGGGCTATGGAGATGCCCATCAATAGATATCAATGTGAGTGAGTAGGGATTGCCATGCAACGGATGCACTAGAGCTATAAATGTATGAAAGCTCAACAAAAGAAACTAGTGGGTGTGCATCCAACTTGCTTGCTCACGAAGACCTAGGGCACTTGAGGAGGCCCATTGTTGGAATATACAAGCCAAGTTCTATAATGAAAGATTCCCACTAGTATATGAAAATGACAAAACAAGAGACTCTCTATATGAAGAACATGGTGCTACTTTGAAGCACAATATATGAGACTCGCTATATTAAGAACATGGTGCTACTTTGAAGCACAAGTGTGGAAAAAGGATAGTAGCATTGCCCCTTTATATATATATATATATTATTTGGCCTTCCTCTTTTTTATGGCCTTTCTCTCTTTTTTTATTTGGCCTTCCCTTTTTTTATTTGGCCTTTCTTTTTTTATTTGGGACAATGCTCTATTAAAGATGATCAGCACACTTCTATTTATTTACAACTCGATGATACAACTCGATACTAGAACAAAGATGACTCTATATGAATGCCTCCGGTGGTGTACCGGGATGTGCAATGATGCATGAGTGACATGTATGAAAGAATTATGAATGGTGGCTTTGCCACAAATACAATGTCAACTACATGATCATGCATAGCAATATGAAAATGATGAAGCGTGCCATAATAAACGGAACGGTGGAAAGTTGCATGGCAATATATCTCGGAATGGCTATGGAAATTCCATAATAGGTAGGTATGGTGGCTGTTTTGAGGAAGGTATATGGTGGGTTTATGGTACCGGCGAAAGTTGCGCGGTACTAGAGAGGCTAGCAATGGTGGAAGGGAAGAGTGCGTATAATCCATGGACTCAACATTAGTCATAAAGAACTCACATACTTATTGCAAAAATCTATTAGTTATCGAAACAAAGTACTACGCGCATGCTCCTAGGGGGATAGATTGGTAGGAAAAGATCATCGCTCGTCCCCGACCACCACTCATAAGGAAGACAATCAATAAATAAATCATGCTCTGAGTTCGTCACATAATGGTTCACCATACGTGCATGCTACGGGAATCACAAGCTTCAACACAAGTATTTCTCAAATTCACAACTACTCAACTAGCATGACTCTAGTATCACCATCTCCATATCTCAAAACAATTATCAAGTATCAAACTTCTCATAGTATTCAACACACTCATAAGAGAATTTTATTATTCTTGAATACCTAGCATATTAGGATTTTAAGAAAATTACCATGCTATCAAGACTCTCAAAATAATCTAAGTGAAGCATGAGAGATCAATAGTTTCTATAAAACAAATCCACCACCGTGCTCTAAAAGATATAAGTGAAGTACTAGAGCAAATGACAAACTACTCCGAAAGATATAAGTGAAGATCAATGACTAGTCGAATAATTATGCAACTATGTGAAGACTCTCTAACATTTAATAATTTCAGATCTTGGTATTCTATTCAAACAGAAAGCAAAGCAAAAGAAAATGACATTCTAAGAATAGCAAACATCATGTGAAGAAGCAAAAACTTAGGATCAACCGAAACTAACCGATAGTTGTTGAAGAAGAAATGTGGGATGCCAACCAGGGCATCCCCAAGCTTAGATGCTTGAGACTTCTTGAAATATTATCTTGGGGTGCCTTGGGCATCCCCAAGCTTTAGCCTTTGTGTCTCCTTAATTCCTCTCATATCACGGTCTCCCTAAATCTCAAAAGCTTCATCCACACAAAACTCAACAAGGACTCGTGAGATAAGTTAGTATAAACCATTGCCAAAACCTTATCATACTCTACTGTATCAAATCACTAAAATTATTATTCAACATTGTATACTAAATGCCTCTGCATATTTAATAGTCCTATCCTCAAATAGAATCATTAAAGAAGCAAACATATGCAAACATGACAGCAATCTGCCTAAACAGGATAGTCTGTAAAGAATGCAGCAACATCCATACTTCCCTAGCTCCAAAAATTATGAAAGAAAATTCCCACTGTATTAAATTTATCAGATCTTAATATTCAAAAGGTTTCAACATTTTATCACATTCTTAATTTTCTAGGGAATTATTGCAACAGCGGTAAACTTTCTGTTTTCAAACAGCAACATGTATACTTGTAACATAGGCATAGTAAAGGCTATCAATGCCACTTTTATTGAAATAAAAGATCCAAAACATTGTTCTAAATAACAGAAAGCAAATCATAAAAAAATAAATTGACGCTCCAAGCAAAACACATATCATGTGGCGAATAAAAATATAGCTCCAAGTAAAGTTACCGATGAACGAAGACGAAAGAGGGGATGCCTTCCGGGGCATCCCCAAGCTTAGGCTTTTGGTTGTCCTTGTATATTACCTTGGGGTGACTTGGGCATCCCCAAGCTTAGGCTCTTTCCACTCCTTATTCCATATTCCATCGAATCCTTACCCAAAACTTGAAAACTTCACAACACAAAACTTAACAGAAAACTCGTAAGCTCCGTTAGTATAAGAAAACAAAAGACCACTTCAAGGTACTGTAATGAACACATTCTTTATTTATATTGGTGTTAAACCTACTGTATTCCAACTTATCTATGGTTTATGAACTATTTTACTAGCCATAGATTCATCAAAATAAGTAAACAACACATGAAAAACAGAATCTGTCAAAAACAGAACAGTCTGTAGTAATCTGGATCAAACGTATAATTATGGAACTCATAAAATTATCAAATAAATTTCTGGACCTAAGGAATTTATCTATTAATCGTCTGCAAACATAATTAACTAAATAGAACTCTTAAAATAATAATGGCAGCAATTCTCGTGAGCGCTAAAGTTTCTGTTTTTTACAGCATGATCAACAAGACTTTCCCCAAGTCTTCCCAAAGGTTCTACTTGGCACAAACACTAATTAAACACATAAAACCACATCTAAACAGAGGCTAAATGGGTTATTTATTACTAAACAGGAACAAAAAGCAAGGAACTAAAATAAAATTAGGTTGCCTCCCAACAAGCGATATCGTTTAACGCCCCTAGCTGGGCATGATGATTTCAATGATGCTCATATAAGGGATAAGAATTGAAATACAAAGAGAGCATCATGAAGAATATGACTAGCACATTTAAGTCTAACATACTTCCTATGCATAGGGATTTTGTGAGCAAAAAACTTGTGGGAACAAGAATCAACTTGCATAGGAAGGTAAAACAAGGATAACTTCAAAATTTTAAGCACATAGAGAGGAAACTTGATATTATTGCAATTCCTACAAGCATATGTTCCTCCCTCATAATAATTTTCAGTAGCATCATGAATGAATTCAACAATATAACCAGCACCTAAAACATTCTTTTCATGATCTACAAGCATATAATTTTTATTACTCTCCACATAAGCAAATTTCTTCTCATGAATAGTAGTGGGAGCAAACTCAACAAAGTAAATATCATGTGATTGAAAATTAAGATCAAGATGACAAGTTTCATGGTTATCATTATTCTTTAAAGCATACGTGTCATCACAATAATAATCGTAGATAGGAGGCATGCTTTCATCATAATAAATTTGCTCATCAAAACTTGGGGGACAAAAATATCATCTTCATCAAACATAGCTTCCCCAAGCTTGTGGCTTTGCATATCATTAGCATAATGGATATTCAAGGAATTCAAACTAACAACATTGCAATCATGCTCATCATTCAAATATTTAGTGCCAAACATTTTATAGATTTCTTCTTCTAGCACTTCAGCACAATTATCCTTCCCATCATGCTCACGAAAGATATTAAAAAGGTGAAGCGTATGAGACAAACTCAACTCCATTTTTTGTAGTTTTCTTTTATAAACTAAACTAGTGATAAAACAAGAAACTAAAAGACTCGGTTGCAAGATCTAAAGATATACCTTCAAGCGCTAACCTCCCCGGCAACGACGCCAGAAAAGAGCTTGATGTCTACTACACAACCTTCTTCTTGTAGACGTTGTTGGGCCTCCAAGTGCAGAGGTTTGTAGGACAGTAGCAAATTTCCCTCAAGTGGATGACCTAAGGTTTATCAATACGTAGGATGCGTAGGATGAAGATGGTCTCTCTCAAGCAACCCTGCAACCAAATAACAAAGAGTCTCTTGTGTCCCCAACACACCCAATACAATGGTAAATTGTATAGGTGCACTAGTTCGGCGAAGAGATGGTGATACAAGTGCAATATGGATGGTAGATAAAGGTATTTGTAATCTGAAAAATATAAAAACAGCAAGGTAACTAATGATAAAAGTGAGCGTAAACGGTATTGCAATGCTAGGAAACAAGGCCTAGGGTTCATACTTTCGCTAGTGTAAGTTCCCTCAACAATACTAACATAATTGGATCACATAAATATCCCTCAACATGCAACAAAGAGTCACTCCAAAGTCACTAATAGCGGAGAACGAACGAAGAGATTATGGTAGGGTACGAAACCACCTTAAAGTTATTCTTTCCAATCAATCCATTGGGCTATTCCTATAAGTGTCACAAACAGCCCTAGAGTTCGTACTAGAATAACACCTTAAGATACAAATCAACCAAAACCCTAATGTCACCTAGATACTCCAATGTCACCTCAAGTATTCGTGGGTATGATTATATGATATGCACCACACAATCTCAGATTCATCTATTCAACCAACACATAGGACCTCAAAGAGTGCCCCAAAGTTTCTACCGGAGAATCACGACGAAAACGTGTGCCAACCCCTATGCATAGGTTCCCAATGTCACGAAACCCACAAGTTGGTCACCAAAACATACATCAAGTGGCACGCGGTATCCCATTGTCACCACAGATATCCACGGCAAGACATACATCAAGTGTTCTCAAGTCTTTAAAGACTCAATCCGATAAGATTACTTCAAAGGGGAAACTCGATTCATTACAAGAGAGAAGAGGGGGGAAGAAACATCATAGGATCCAAATATAATAGCAAAGCTTGCGATACATCAAGATCGTATCATCTCAAGAATACGAGAGAGAGAGAGATCAAACACATAGCTACTGGTACATACCCTCAGCCCCGAGGGAGAACTACTCCCTCCTCGTCATGGAGAGCACCGGGATGATGAAGATGGCCACCGGAGAAGGATTGCCCCCTTCGGCAGGGTGCCGAAACGGGTCTAGATTGGTTTTCGGTGGCTACGGAGGCTTCCGGCGGTGGAACTCCCGATCTATCTTGCGTTCTGGAAGTTTTAGGTCACGTAGGTATATATGGGTGCAGGAGGTACGTTAGGGGAGCCACGAGGGCCCCACGAGACAGGGGGGCGCGCCCTAGGGGGTGGGCACGCCCCCCACCCTCGTGTGCAGCTCCCGTATCTTCTGACGTGGGGTCCAAGTCCATCAGGTGTGTTTCCTTCCAAAAATAACTTCTCCAGTTGATTTCGTTCCGTTTCGACTCCGTCTGATATCCCTTTTCTTCAAAACACCGAAATAGGCATAAAACAGCAAATGTGGGCCGGGCCTCCAGTTAATAGGTTAGTCCCAAAAATAATATAAAAGTGGATAATAAAGCCCAATTTTGCCTAAAATAGTAGATAATATAGCATGGAGCAATCAAAAATTATAGATACGTTGGAGACGTATCAGAGGGAAGTTTCCCCGGCAGAACAGCCCCGCCAGAACCCTAGATTGGCTCGGCCAAGGTGTCGGATTTCGGGTTCCGGCAGACCCTTGAGGTTCGAACACTGGGGTGCGCGCGGAGATCTCTCTCCTACCGATCTACGTCCGATCTCCTCACGTGATCAAAGCTGGAAACAACAAACAACACAAGGGACACAAGGTTTATACTGGTTCGGGCCACCGTTGTGGTGTAATACCCTACTCCACTGTGTGGTGTGGTGGATTGCCTCAGGGGCTAATGATGAATAGTACAAGGCAGGAACAGCCTCGCGAGAGGTGTTCTTGAGCTGGTGCGATGAACTGCTTGGGTGAGTTCAGTCGCCGCTCACTCTCTCTGCTAGGGCTCTATCAGATCTCTATATGTCTCGATGTCTCTCCCCCCTTTCCCCTCCTTTTTGCTCTGTGTGGTGGCTAGCTCTATTTATAGAGGCCCTGGGCCTCTCCCCAAATAATGACCGGGAAGGGCACCAACAATTGGCCAGTTTGAAGGGCAACATCTAATACAAGTTATCCTGACCAAAGGTGGTCTTCGGCTGCCAAAAGCACTGGTGATGACGCCGTCTTGGGCTCCACGGTGACCTCCGTCCTGCCGCTCTGCTGGTCTTGGTCTTGTTGCACCGGAATGGCAACCTTTGCCTGATGCCTTGGCCTGTGCTTGCCCCCTTTGCACCAAAGGGGAAACAAGGACACTACGCAGGCCGGCGCCCGCCTGGTCTCGATCGTCATGGCTTGCGTCACGGGCGCCTCGCGAGGTACCCTCTGCCTTGATCTCTCCACCTCGTCGCGAGCCTGCCTGATGAGGCTGCCTCCGAGGAAGCTTCGTGTCGTCCGCCCTGCGAGGCTTGGCCCCTCGCGAGGGTCTTGAGCTTGAGCTGATGAAGATGGGCCGTGCTAGGCCCCCACTTGAGCCACACCGCAGGCCGCAGGCAGGCAAGTCTGGGGACCCCCATTCCCAGAACGCCGACAGTAGCCCCCGGACCCAAGGCGCGCTCGGGCTTGGCCTAGCAGGGAAGTGAAGGGGCAAGCGTGAAGCGCCGCGGGCCCAAAAAGCCTGCGGCCTCGG
This sequence comes from Triticum urartu, assembly GCF_003073215.2. NCBI lineage: Eukaryota > Viridiplantae > Streptophyta > Magnoliopsida > Poales > Poaceae > Triticum > Triticum urartu. The sequence continues at coordinate 121,016,071 of NC_053028.1, forward strand.
GCGCCGCGTGGCGAATGATTGGACGTGGGTGTCTGCGCTTCCCCACGACGCCTTGTTGTGCGCCCGGCTAAGCGGACCCGCAGTTGCACACAGTTGTTCCTCCTTTCCGATGGTCGCCCGCCTCCTACCTTTCCTTCCTTTTCGAGCTCCATCCTCCGCCGCCAACCCAGCTCGAGTTCTTCCCTCTCTTCACCACCATGGCACCGACAAAGAAAGGAAGGGGAAAGAAGCCCGCGCCTTCGCCCCGCACACCTCCGGCGGCGGCCCCCGCCGTTGCTCGGTCGATCATACTCAATCCATAAGCTTTGAACAAGGTCCGCTCCGCCCTTGCCACGATCTTCAATGAGTGCGGCAGGACCACAGTCTGGCCTGCGTCCCATGCCTCCTGAGGGAGTCCTCGATTAGGGGGTCTCCGGACAGCCGGACTATATCCTTTGGCCGGACTGTTGGACTATGAAGATACAAGATTGAAGACTTCGTCCCGTGTCCGGATGGGACTCTCGGCGTGGAAGGCAAGCTTGGAAATACGGATATGTAGATCTCCTTCCTTGTAACTGACTCTGTGTAACCCTAGCTCCCTCCGGTGTCTATATGAACCGGAGGGTTTTAGTCCGTAGGACAAAATACAATCATACCATAGGCCAGCTTCTAGGGTTTAGCCTCTCCGATCTCGTGGTAGATCTACTCTTGTACTACCCATATCATCAATATTAATCAAGCAGGACATAGGGTTTTACCTCCATCAAGAGGGCCCGAACCTGGGTAAAACATCGTGTCCCCTGCCTCCTGTTACCATTCGCCTTAGACGCATAGTTCGGGACCCCCTACCCGAGATCCGCCGGTTTTGACACCGACATTGGTGCTTTCATTGAGAGTTCCTCTGTGTCGTCGCCGTCAGGCTTGATGGCTCCTTCAATCATCGATAGCGATGCAGTCCAGGGTGAGACTTTTCTCCCCGGACAGATCTCTGTATTCGGCGGCTCCGCACTGCGGGCCAACTCGGTTGGCCATCTAGAGCAGATCAAGAGTTACGCCCCTGGTCACCAGATCAGGATTGGAAGCTTAAACTACATGGCCGATATCCGCGGAGACTTGATCTTCGATGGATTCGGGCCCCTGCCTTGTTCGCCACACAATCACAATGAGTACGATTTAGCTCTACCATCGGACAGTGCTCAGGAGATCGCACCGGCAGCCGCTCGGACCCTTAATTCGGAGCCAGTTGCGCCTCCCATGGACGGGTGGATAGACCCCATCACAAAGGTCGTATCCCCAACGGCGATCGAGCCGAATATCGACCTTACCCTTCACGAGAGCCGTGTTGTTAAACTGCCAGATACTTCTCCGGCCACGGACTCCGAACCGCCCGCGCCCGTTCCTATTGAATCCGGTTGGGCGCCGATCATGGATTTTACCTCCGCGGATATCTTTCAGCACTCGCCCTTTGGCGGCATATTGAATTCATTAAAGTATCTCTCCTTGTTAGGAGAGTCCTGGCCGAACTATGTCCGGCGGGATTGGGATGCAGATGACGAAGAAATTCGCCGCCCACACACCACCCACTTAGTAGCCACTGTCGATCACTTAACAAACATGCTCGACTTCGACTCCGAAGACATCGACGGTATGGACGACGATGCAGGAGATGAACTGGAACCACTGTCCCACAGGGCACTGGACGCCCACTTCACCACATGACGTATACATGGTGGACACACCAAAAGAAAACGATGACGAGGAACGGAAGGACGCAACGAAGGGTTGTCCCCTCGAGAAGCAGTCAAAGCGGCGGCGTAAGCGCCGCTCCAAATCCCGCCTCGGCAGAAACAACGATCATATAGACCCAGCGCTAGAGCAGGGTGAACCATCGCCGGACCACGGCAACACGGAGAATCAAACCGAACAACCCGACTCTGTCAAACATAATAGTCCGGACGACATCACACCGGACAGACACCCGGAGAAATAGAATGCCCATCAAAGGCTCGTTGCCAGCGCGAGGAGTCTAAAAAGTAGAAGCAAAGGCTCAAGGCTGCGCAAGACACACTCAGAATTAGATGGAGTAAAGTGCTCAACACAGCAGCGAAGTACGGTGGTAATCACCCCACCAAGAGCTACCCGAAGCGGAAGTTGCTTCCTGAATTCGATGAGGAGGCCTTAGATCCCCCGCAACCAAAAATTAAAACGGCCATATGGCCGGATAGACGACCTCACGGCCAACATAGAGCGGCAAACAACACCGCACATAAGCCAATACGCGATCCACGCGAGGGCTCGCATCAAAAGGACGGCGCAACCAGATCCATCTATGGACCACGCAAGCGCGCTCCAGCATACGATGCAACACAACAAACATCCGAACAACGCGGTACACCCAGATACAGGGGTGCCGCACACCCCCTATGTTTCACCGACGAGGTGCTGGACCATGAATTTCCCGAGGGATTCAAACCCGTAAACATAGAGGCATATGATGGACCAACAGACCCTGGGGTCTGGATTGAGGACTATATCCTCCATATCCATATGGCTCGAGGAGATGATCTCCACGCCATTAAGTATTTACCCCTCAAACTCAAAGGGCCAGCTCGGCATTGGCTTAAAAGCCTCCCCGAAAGCTCCATTGGAAGCTGGGAAGAGCTCGAAGACGCTTTTCGGGCAAATTTTCAAGGGACTTATGTCCGACCTCCGGACGCGGACGATTTGAGTCATATAACTCAACAGCCCGGAGAGTCAGCCCGAAAGCTTTGGAACAGGTTTCTTACTAAAAAGAACCAAATAGTCGACTATCCGGACGCCAAAGCCTTGGCAGCTTTTAAGCATAGCATCCGTGACGAATGGCTTGCCAGACACCTCGGCCAAGAAAAGCCGAGAACAATGGCAGCATTAACAAGCCTCATGACTCGCTTTTGCATGGGTGAGGATAGCTGGCTAGCCAGATGCAGCACCAGCGACCCCAGTACATCCGAAGTTAGAGATGGAAACGGGAAATCACGGCGCAGCAAAAATAATAAGCGCCGGAATAAAGAAGACAACCCGAACAGCACGACAGTAAACGCCGGATTCAGAAGCTCTCGGCCAGGTCAGCAAAAGCCGCCCTCTAAAGGCGCCAGAGATGAACTGTCCAGCCTAAACAAAATTCTGGACCAAATATGTCAGATCCATAGCACCCCTGGTAAACCCGCTAATCATACCCACAGAGACTGTTGGGTCTTCAAGCAGTCCGGCAAGCTCAACGCCGTACACAAGGGGGAGGATACACCAAGCGAAGACAAGGATGAGCCTCTCAAGCAAGACACTGGGGAACAAAAGAAATTTCCACTAGAAGTCAAAACAATAAACGTGTTACACGTGATCAAGGGGAGAAACAAAGCGGCACTCCCAGAGAAATATGCCCAAGGGCCTATCACCGCGGAGTCCTACCACTGGTCGTCTCAACCAATCACTTTCGACCACCGGGATTACTCAGCAAGTATCCGGCGTGCAGGATGGGCTGCCTTGGTATTAGACCCAATAATTGACGGATACCACTTCACACGAGTCCTGATGGATGGTGGCAGCAGTCTAAACCTGATATATCAGGACACAATCCGCAAAATGGGGATAGACCCAACAAAAATTTGCCAGGCCCAGGGGCTCATTGCACGGGCTCCCTGCTACTAGAGGTTATATTCAGCTTCCCCGATAACCTCTGTAGCGAAAATTTAACCTTCCACATTGCTCCGTTCCAAAGTGGCTATCAAGCACTACTTGGACGCGAAGCTTTCGCTCTCTTTAATGCAATACCGCATTACGCTTCCCTCATGCTTAAGATGCCCAGTCCACATGGCATCATTACAGCAAATGGAAATATCGAGCGATCCCTGCGCGCCGAAGAGAGTGTGGCTGCCTCGGCAGCCGCACACTAAAACGGCCTCACCAACTAAAGCATTCGACAGGTCGTCAAGACTACGGACACGGTTAGACGAGTCCAAAGCAACAATATGTAATTCATATAGGTTTGATGGCCACACCCCTATTACAAATACAAGGGGCTCAACGCGCGCAGACAAGTGGCAATTTTTACTCATCTTGAATTATACATGGTTTCTTTAAACCTACCTTTTTGCATTACAACTTTTCAGCTAAGTTCCTCTCTTTTACAGATGACCATCGTGCTACACCCGTCCAGAATACGGCACAACAGAGACACAGGCGCAGCCGTGCAACAGGGACCCGTTCCAAGGATTCTTTTTAGATTAAGACCCTGCTCAACCTTTTTACTGTCTCTTGTTGATACACATCCCTCGGAATCTCAGTATAATTGAGAAGGATGCTGACGTCTTGGCATGTGGCCACGTCAGAATAATGCACGTACCTAGACACCAGGGGCTTCTTACAAAGGGCACTATTTAGGCCCGGTTTATACCATAAAGACCGAATACCTTAGGGAGTGTTCGGCGTCACGAGTTTGGCCTTATATGCATTAGCTCCGAATAATGTCTTTGGTCAAATGTTGGGTTTGCCCGGCTCCTGTGTTTTGCTGCCTTACGTTTCGCTTTGTCGGCTAGGGTGGCACCAGGAGAACTACTAGGATTGTGCCCCGGGTCATCCGGACGAGCACCTCAGTAGAGAAAGCCGAAAACTGACTGTCATGATATAGCGTGAGACTGGTCAACCACTCAATGACCTATCAGAATGTTAGAATTCCTCCGCCTTAACGAAGGGTCGTTTCTCGGCCAGGCATGTACGCACCCCGAATTCGGGAGAGTGCGGAGCCACCAGGGGCTATATAGTAGCCCCACCGTCAAACTCCTATGGCTAAGTGAAAGTGTTAAAGCATTATAGTCCGGTTGCCTCGTTCGCTGCGCTACCACCTCCTTAATAGGACCAAGATGTTGGGTTAAGTGTGAACACGCGTCTTCTGCGAACACCTCCGCATTATATGCGTGGGGGTTGAAGCCAACGACTGCAATCTTTCAGGTTATATACATATATACATGAACGGCCGCACAGGAGGCATCATATTACTTCCAGGCAAAAGTATAATTACAGCCTTAATAAATTTCATAAAAACATTGTGTTTACAATGGGAATACATGTCACTCAAACATAATATTCTTCGAGCACTGGGCCTCTATCAAACGAGCATCCTCGAGAACTTCTTCGAAATAGTGCTCGGCAGCCACTCGGCCTATGGCCGAACCCTGCGCCGCAACAGTGGTAGCATCCATCTCCGCCTAGTATGCTTTGACATGGGCAAGGGCCATCCGTGAGCCTTCTATACACACCGACCTCTTCATCGCATTGATGCACGGCACCGCTCCAAGGAACTGATGCACTAAGCTGAAATAGCTGTTCGGCTTCGGTTTTTCCGGCCATAGATGATCTACGACGGACATCATGGCGAGTCCGTACAATCTATTGAGTTCGGCCCATTCGGCTAGCTGATCAGTCAAGGGAAGCGGATGCTCTGGAACGTTAAATTGCGACCAGAATAGCTTGTCCACTTCGCGATCTGTTTGATCTCGGAAGTATTCGGCCGCATCGACAGCGCTCGCCGCCAAGTCCATATATGCGTCTGCCAAACTCCATAGCCGATCCAGAGGGGCATATCACGGATCTCCGAACTTCCTCCGTGGCATAAAGGGCTTCCCAGCCGCAATATCCCCGGCTTCACGCAGATCCTCCTTCTTCGCCCTCATAGCTGAGCGGGTGTCTTTGGTCGCCATCGTGGCCTTTTCAAGGTCCGACGCCTTCACTCGGTTTTCTTCTTCAAGGAACTGGCAACGGTCGGCCGTGTCTTTTAACTTTACAACCATCTTGGCCATCTTCTCTTTGCTCTCACAATGCACGGCCTTCTCAGCTCTCAACTCTTCGGCCGCCTTCAAAGCAGCCGCATTACTACTCCTTGCTTGTTCTTTGGCTCGGGCAAGTTCCGCCCGAAGGGTCTCCACGGTGGCAGCTCCATCTGCAGTCACAACATATTAAAGATACTAGCATCATGCTGCTCTTACTATGTGACATTCACCAGAAAACATTACTTACCCTGTGCCTCGTCAAGCCGCTTGTTAACAAGCTCGATGTCGGCATCTGCCGCATCTAGTTGCCGCTTTAGTTCGGCAAACTCATTAGTCCGGCTAGCCACCGGAGCTTCCACCACCTGCACATAAAGGCGGTTTGGTTATTACCTAGGACTACGATCCTATGTTCGCTGCCGTTCTCGACGGCAACCAGAGTCTCAGGGGCTACTATCTACACAGGGCACACCTAAAAATGTGCGATACTATCAAAAAGTATTTCATTTCACGTACCTCAAAGCCCGTCAGTAGACTCATAAAGGCTTCATGCAATCCGCTTTTAGCGGAAGAAATTCTTTCCATCACCGTACCCGTCAACGTACGGTGTTCTTCTGAGATGGCCGCTCGCTCCAACAGCTCCCTTAGTACGTCCGACCGCATACCAGATGGTGCCGGACTCTTCTGTTTGCTCTCTCCGAGAGCCGGACGCTGGGGACTTCGGGTGACTATAGGATTATCTTCTGGCCTCACCGGATCCGGAGAGGCCCTCCGTGAAGACACTTCAAGGTCGCTCGCTTCTTGAGCGGGGGAGTCCGGGGGAGGCGTTTCACTCTCCATCATCTTTAGAAGAAGATCCCCCGAAGACGAGCTCTGCTGAGAAGGGCTAAGATCCGAACTGCAAGATAAATGCTTCAGTTATTTTCCTCAGAGGTAAGGTAGAATATCTTCACTATTAAAGTACTTTTTGATTACTTACAGCTCGTTAGAGGGCAGATCCCCGCGCGGACTTTGTGCGGCAAGAGCACCCTCCAAGGTAGGACCCTCTGGTGGAGATTTCTTCTCCCGTTTGGAAATCTTGGTTTCCGGATCTTCAGAGGTAGTCCTCTTCCTTCCCCGGGGTGAGAGAATGTCAGATTCCTCCTCTTGGTTATCCTCCCTCACAGAGGCGTCCATTCCCTCGGTCGGAATAGGTAGCGGTGGAGGCCCGCTTTCGCCCTCTTTATTCCCCCCTTTATCTTCCTTTGTGGGCTCCGGGCAAGGTGCTAGCTCGAGCATCTTTTCCAGTACCGGATTTTCCAAACCCTCAGGAAGGGGGGCCGAACACCGAATCATCTTCGCCTTTGTTAGCCAGTCCTGGTCAAAGAGCAATTTCTCAGAATGATGTCATGATAAATGAAAGACGGTGTGTTCGGGTAGAGGATTACTTACTTGGTCGACGGTACAGTTGCTGCTCAGGCCCACGTCCTCGGTAGTGTCTGGACACTCTATTTGGGGTCCGAAGAATGATTTATACATCTCCTCGTGCATTAGGCCGAGGAAATTCTGAATAGTGTGCGGTCCTTCTGGGTTGAACTCCCACATGCGGAGGGGCCGGCGTTTGCATGGCTGGATTCGTCGAACCAGCATGACTTGCACCACCACAACCAGATTGAGATCTCCTTTGAAGAGATCTTGAATGCGGCTCTGCAGTACAAGCACGTCCTTGGCTGGACCCCAGCTCAGCCCTCTGCTAATCCATGACATCAGTTGTGGTGGAGGGCCCGAGCGGAAAGCAGGGGCAGCCGCCCACTTGGCACTTCTAGGAGCTGTGATGTAAAACCACTCCCGTTGCCATAATCTGGACACCTCTGGAATGGAACCCTTTGGCCATGGAGCTCCAGAAATCTTGCTTATTAATGCGCCTCCACACGCTACATGCTGCCCTCGACCATCTTCGGCTTCATGTCAAAGGTCTTGAGCCACAGGCCGAAGTGAGGGGTAATGCGGAGGAAGGCCTCACATACGACAATAAATGCTGAGATGTGGAGAAAGGAGTCCGGGGCTAGATCGTGGAAATCTAGCCCGTAATAGAACATCAAACCCCTAACGAAGGGATCCAGAGTGAGGCATAGACCTCGGAGGAAGTGGGAGACGAACACGACGCTCTTGTCGGGTTCGGGAGTAGGGATGACCTGCCCTTGGGTGGGCAGCCTATGCGAAATTTCGGCGGTCAGGTATCTGGCCTCCCTCAACTTCTTGATATCCTCTTCCATAACGGAGGAGGGCATCCACCGGCCTTGAAGGCTAGATCCGGACATGATTGAAGGTCCGAAGTACCTGACCTGGGCTTTGGGTGTTAGAACTCGAGGCGGGGGAAGGATTCGATTGAGCACGGGAGGGAAAAAAGTAAAAGCCTTGTCCCTTTATAAATAGGGTGAATATTAAGAGTCCTCTCCGTAGCCGTTTGGGACTTGCCTATAATCTAGGAGTCCTGGACACGGTTGGGTTACCCACGACCGTATTGATGAGAATCCCGTAATTAGGGGAACACGATCTCTGCTTTGACAAGACGTGTCAAGAAACCGCCTCGCATTATGTGTGGAGCTGGTTAAAGAAAAACGGTTCGAATAATCACCGAGCCATGGCATGATGTCATGTTGCCAAAATGTGTCAGTAGATTAGACTTGTGGAAATGTTATTCTCTCTACGGTGGTATGTGGACTTGTTTTGCAGAGCCGGACACTATCCTTGTGTTCAAAAATCTTCCAGGGAGTATTTGGAGAAGAACCCGCCTTGCAATGCCGAAGACAATACTGCGTGCTGGACTCATCGTCATTGAAGCCTGGTTCAGGGGCTACTGAGGGAGTCCTGGATTAGGGGGTCTTCGGACAGCCGGACTATATCCTTTGGCCGGACTGTTGGACTATGAAGATACAAGATTGAAGACTTCGTCCCGTGTCCGGATGGGACTCTCCTTGGTGTGGAAGGCAAGCTTGGCAATACAGATATGTAGATCTCCTTCCTTGTAACCGACTTTGTGTAACCCTAGCCCCCTCCGGTGTCTATATAAACCGGAGGGTTTTAGTCCATAGGACAACATACAACCATACCATAGGCTAGCTTCTAGGGTTTAGCCTCTCCGATCTCGTGGTAGATCTACTCTTGTACTACCCATATCATCAATATTAATAAAGCAGGACGTAGGATTTTACCTCCATCAAGAGGGCCCGAACCTGGGTAAAACATCGTGTCCCCTGCCTCCTGTTACCATCCGCCTTAGACGCACAGTTCGGGACCCCCTACCCGAGATCTGCCGGTTTTGACACCGACACCTCCCTTGATAGGATCATCACGGAGGTTCGATTCTTCACCGATGCCCTATGGGTGGGTCTGGTTCCCCCCTTTTCCGCCTTCTTCAATGCGGTGCTCTCCCATTATCAGATCCGCATGATGCACCTTGGGCCGGAGTCCATTACTCTTCTGGCTGTCTTTGCTTTTGTTTGCGAGGCGATGATAGGCATTCCTCCATCCGTTGCCCTGCTGCGCCACTTCTTTTCCTTGCGCCTGAGCGACCCCACTTAGTGCTCAGGGTGTGTGAGCTTCTTCACCATGCCAGAGACGGCCGCTTCAGGGATCGACTTCGGCCTTCCTTCTCCTGAGGCCAGGTTCAGAGAGCGGTGGCTGTACGTGGACGTCGGAGTGCCCAACCCTTTGCTCTCGCACCCGACCTCGCCTGCTGTTCCCAACCCAGGCTGGGATCATGACGTGCTCACGAGCCCCCGGCTCGCCTTCATCTGGCGCCGCTTTCAAAGCTTGAGGGCGCTCAATGTGTCAGCGCCCAAGGTGGTGAAGGAGTTCCTCCAATGTCGCATTGCTCCTCTCCAACGCCACTCTCGCCGGATGTGGGACTTTGCGGGGCATAGAGACCGCATGCGGCTTCAGGAGGGGGACTTGGCGCCTGAAGTGTTGCGGACAGTGCTCAGGGTCTTGACTGGCAATCCTTCCCCAGGTAGCCTTCGGAGCAATGGTGTCCTCTTGTATCTTTGCTCCGGCAGGGCCGATTTTCTGAGGCAGATGCCCAACTTCGACGAGTGGGTACTGCGCCTGGCTGGCTTCATGGGCCCCGCGAGAACCCAGCCGCCGTGGTTGCTTTCCCTCCCACGCACAGCGGTCCTTCCTCGGGCGTCAGGGCGGGGAGACGAGAACCGGCGGAAGTTGAGGTGACCGATGTTGGGGTGTTGGCGTCGCGAGAAGCCTCGAAGGTGGCGTCTCCCGAGGCCCGCCCTGGAGCGGCGGCAGGTGCGGAGTCACGGCCTATGGTTCCTGAGGCCGGGGCTCCCGAGGCCCCAGTCGTTCCTCGCGAGGTGACGCCTGATGGCGCCCCCCAGGCTGACTCCTCCAGCACTGATTATCTTGATGCTTCTTCCACACCAGAGGCCGACCCCTGCGCCGAGCGCTTTGGTCGGTTCCACGTAGACTTCATGGCCCTCCGCAAGAGAAAGGAGGCATTAGGTGGCGACGACCGCCCCTGCCGCTTGTTGAACCGCAGGAAGTACTTTGCCATGGACGAGTAAGTCTTCTTCTTTCTTTGCTCATTTACTTTGCTATCCCTGCGACTGATTGTGGCCCTTTCAGGTCCTGCCTGCGAGACTCGCCGAGCCAACCCGGGAGCCATCCCCCCAAGCTTCGCCTTCTCCGCTGGCCCTGGGCTCGCCGAGCTCGAGCGGCACCCCTGCCGCCAGACCGGTTGGTGGAGTGGACCGTTCCATAGGGCACCTCGAGCCTGCGTGCCCGCTGTCCTTTCTTCATGAGTCCTCCTGGGCACATCCGGCTTGCCCCGCGTTCCTCCTCTGATCATAGATGGTGAATGGCTAAAGTCTGTCTTTGGTTCCTCCTCCGTGGGTGGACCGATGCCAGGCCGGATTCCCAGAGAGGTCTGTTCAGCGATGGCTAGGGCGCCAGCCCCCAGCTCTGCGCGGGGAGGGGGCTTGCCGCCTCGTGGCCCTCGGCATGCTCCGGTGGAAGAGGGTGATGTGGATGACGTGCTTAGGCGCGTCTGGGAGCGACGCGCCCTTTCGCGAAGAGTTCCTCCAGAGGGCGGCGGATGCGGTAAGCCAGATCGGGGCAGAGCTTGCTGACGAGGATGCGCGCCTCGAGGCCGAAGGTTTGCGCCTTGCTGAGGAGAGGCGCAAACTAAAGGTAGCCGTCGCCCTCGCGTGTCACCAACGTGATCTCGACAATGCGAAGGCTGAAGCGTCACTGGTAGCTTCGCGGGAGGCCTGCTCACAGGCCGTTGAGGAGGCTCGGGAGGCAGACCGACGGCGCAAGGATGCGGAGGAGCACGCACGGGAGCTCCAAGCCTGGAGCAACTCCCTGGAGCAGCAAGTGGAACTGCACCAGGCGGCCCTTGAGTCGATGGGGGGGCCTCTGTTGACCGGGCGGAGCTTCTGAAGCGCGAGAAGGCGCTGATGCTGGAGGCCGCCGAGCGCAATCTTGACCTTGAGCGGTTGGAGACGAGGGAGCGCCTGGTGGCTCGGGCGGAGGATGATGTTGCCGCGCGCGAAGCCCGGGCCCAGGAAGAAGTCGATCACCGCATGGCGGAGGCTCGCTCGGCCTTCGAGCGTGAATACGAGATGAGGTTGGGGCTGATCAGGGCCGAGGCTGAGCACAGGACCGCAGTCCTCAGGGCCAAACTGGCCGAAGCGACGCGTCATGCGGACTCCTCCGCAGCCGCCCTCAGCGCGGCACAGGCGGAGCTGTCCTCTTCTCGGGCCGAGCAGCTTCTTCTCCAATAGAGGGTTGATGACGCCGAGGCCGTCGCGCAGTGGAATGAGGACGAGATCCATCGGCGGCGGGTTCTGAAGCGTGAGCATGCCCCCATGCTTCAAACGCTCAGAGAAAGGGCCAACACAGCTTTGGGCAGCATCTGCAAGGCTGTCGCTAAGGAGCCGCACGAGGTCAACTATGCCGGCAACCTCCAGTTTTTCACCGATGTGGTGACGCTTCTGGAGAACCGCTCCGAAAGGTCCCGTTGGCTTGTCGAAGAGAGGAGCCTAGCCTTGCTCGGGCATGCATTCTCCCGCGTCTTCAGCTATCTACTGGGCAGGGACCCCCACTTCGACTTCGACGCTGCCATCGCACCCATGCCCATAGCCGTCCGGGGCGACCTGGTGCGATGGGTGGAGAACAATGTGGACGCCCTCGTCAGGGCCTTTGCGTCTGATGATTACGGCGTGGTCATGGCCACCAATGATGGCGGTGTTGTGGACGAGCCTGGCGCTGACAGAGATGCTGACGGCGGCGGCGGCAATGTCAACGAGGCCAGTGATGCCTCCGAGGATGCCCAAGAAGACGCGGTGAGTGATATGTCCGACAGACCGCATGTCACCGCTGTTTAACCTGCACGAAGAAGGTTCAGGCTTGGCCCTGAAGAATGTAAGAGCATTTTGGGAGGGGAAGCCCCTCATGTAAAGGTTTGCAATTAGTACCCTGGTAAGTATAATGTTGCGCGTGAACTTAGCCGTTGGCCCGGTGATGGGTCAGCGGACTTGTGTACCTTCTGACCCCGATGAGTCCCGAGTGGGCCTGCGGGGGCCGCCGCACCTCGGGTATCTTCTGATTAACTTGTAGATTCCGCGATGAAAACCTCCGGAAAGGGCGCGGTGATAGCGGTCCTGGTTGTAAACGTGCCTGGCCCGGCCCGGCTCGCGAGGGGCTCGCGAGGGGGGGGGGGCAGCCAATGCTAACTTTGGACGCAAAGCCGAAACCAGAACGCGAGAGATTGCTCGAACGAGACTAAACACCCCTTCCCCCAAACACACACAAGCATCGAGCTCAAATCCAACTTAAATCCAAATCGAAGAACTTTGTCAACAAGGAAAGGCAAAAGCAAAAGGCCGCGTCCGGCACCTAGTCTAGTCTTCGACGTCTTCTCACCAGTGCGGAGCTAAGTGCTGCCACTGGGTGTGGGCGGGAGCCCCCGAGGCCCGAGGGCGGGTCTCCGGAGACTCCGGGGCATGTACAAACCCACTCATTATTACGTGAGAGTGTCACGGACTGCGAGCTTCACAGGCACTGGGTCTTCTTCACAGGTACCGGCCTTGCTCCATATCGCCAGACGAGGGTCCCGCCTTGCGCCTCACTCTGCCGCCATCGACGGCGACCGGAAACCAAGGACGACTCCAATGGGGCAAAGCGGTCGCCAGCGGTTCCCCCGACGACCACGAGTCCCCTGCCGGGGGCAGGCTCTGGGGCACCTCCCCGGCAGGGGGCCTACCTCCTGAGAACGCCTTGCTCCGACTGCCGTGGGGACGAACCCGAATCTCGGCCCCTCTCCTGCAGCCCCCTACGCCCTCCTCTTGAGGGTATGAGGCTGCAGAATTGGGGCAGCCACCTGCTGCGGTGACCTGTATCTCCTGCGACCCATGGTTAGCATAAGCTTGCTCCTGGGGGGTGAGTGGTACCTGATAGTTGCCGCCACCAGTGCGGTTGTCGAGGCTCTCCAGGGGTTCCTGAAAGAGCTCAGCTCCTGGCGTCTCCTCACCCCAGCCTGGCCCGAGGAATGAGCCATGATCTTCTTCCAGTGCGCACCCCTGTCCATCATGCGGGGCACATAAGCTTCTGGGGCCACCGCCCCGTGCGCCTCGCCGTAGCGCCCCGCATGCCATGCAGCCTGGCTTGGAGCGCCGTCTTGGGGGTGATGGCGAGGCGGTCCGCCAGAGCCGAAGGCCGCGGCGTGCACCCCTTCGTTGGCCTGAGAAGAGGCCAGCGTGACTTGCCGCGTGATCAAAGCTGGAAACAATGAACAACACAAGGGACACGAGGTTTATACTGGTTCGGGCCACAGTTGTGGTGTAATACCCTACTCCAGTGTGTGGTGTGGTGGATTGCCCCAGGGGCTGATGATGAATTGTACAAGGGAAGAAAACCTTGCGAGATGTGTTCTTGAGCTGGTGCGATGAACTACTTGGGTGAGTTTAGTCGCCGCTCACTCTCTCTGCTAGGGCTCTATCAGATCTCTCTATGTGTCGATGTCTCTCCCCCCTTTCCCCTCATTTTTGCTCTCTGTGGTGGCTAGCTCTGTTTATAGAGGCCCTGGGCCTCTCCCCAAATAATGAGCGGGAAGGGCGCCAACAATTGGCCAGTTTGAAGGGGAACATCTAGTACAAGTTATCTTGACCAAAGGTGGTCTTCGGCTGCCAAAAGCACTGGTGATGACGCTGTCTTGGGCTCCACGGTGACCTTCGTCCTGCCGCTCTACTGGTCTTGGTCTCGTTGCACCGGAATGGCAACCTTTGCCCGATGCCTTGGCCTGTGCTTGCCCCCTTTGCACCAAAGGGGAAACAAGGACACTGCGCAGGCCGGCGCCCGCCTGGTTTAGATCGTCATGGCTTGCGTCACGGGCGCCTCGCGAGGTACCCTCTGCCTTGATCTCTCCGCCTCCTCGTGAGCCTGCCTGATGAGGCTGCCTCTGAGGAAGCTTCCTGTCGTCCACCCCGCGAGGCTTGGCCCCTCGCGAGGGTCTTGAGCTTGATATGATGAAGATGGGCCGCGTTGGGCCCCCACTTGAGCCACGCCGCAGGCCGCAGGCAGGCAAGTCTGGGGACCCCCGTTCCCAGAACGCCGACACAAGGTTCCGCCTCGTGGTGGCGGACTTTCGTCCTAGAAGATGGCTTATGATTATTTTCCCATCGAAAGAGTCCATATAGCAGAAGATGGTCACCGGAGGGCCACCAGGGGGCCCACGAGGTAGGGGGCGCGCCTAGGGGGGTAGGGCGCGCCCCCACCCTCGTGGGCAGGGTGTGGCCCCCGGTGAAGTTCTTGCGCTCAATGTTTTTTATATATTTGGAAAACATCATCCGTGAAGTTTCAGGACTTTAGGAGCTGTGCAGAATAGGTCTCTAATATTTGCTCCTTTTCCAGCCAGAATCCCAGCTGCCGGCATTCTCCCTCTTTATGTAAACCTTGTAAAAGAAGAGAGAATAGGCATAAGTATTGTGACATAATGTGTAATAACAGACCATAATGCAATAAATATTGATATAAAAGCATGATGCAAAATCGACGTATCAAATACCTTGCTGCAATTTAATTTATTTGGCATTCGATCTATGAATATTTACAACTCTCTACCGTTCACGTGCCTTCTGGCACCATTACCCGAAAGGGATTGACAACCCCTTTAACACGTCGGATTGCGAGTGGTTGTTATTTGTGTGTAGGGGCTGTTTACGTTGTGTTGCTTGGTTCTCCTACTGGTTTGATAACCTTGGTTTCATATATGAGGGAAATACCTACCGCCGATGTGCTGCATCATCCCTTCCTCTTTGGGGAAAAACTGACGTAGCTTCAAGCGACATCAAAAGGAATTTCTGGCGCCGCTTGATGACCCACAAGTATAGGGGATCTATCATAGTCCTTTCGATAATTAAGAGTGTCGAGCCCAACAAGGAGCAGAAGGAAATTATAAGCGGTTTTTAGCAAGGTATTCTCTGCAAGCACTGAAATAATAGGTAACAGATAGTTTTGTGATAGGATAATTTGTAACGAGTAACAAGTAACAAAAGTAAATAAAGTGCAGCAAGGTGGCCCAATCCTTTTTGTAGCAAAGGACAAGCCTGGACAAACTCTTATATGATGTAAAGCGCTCCCGAGGACACATGTCGTCAAGCTAGTTTTCATCACGTTCATATGATTCACGTTCGGTACTGTGATAATTTGGTATGTGGGTGGACGGGTGCTTGGGTGCTGCCCTTACTTGGACAAGCATCCCACTTATGATTAACCTCTATTGCAAACATCCGCAACTACAACAAAAGTATTAAGGTAAACCTAACCATAGCATGAAACATATGGATCCAAATCAGCCCCTTACGAAGCAACGCATAAACTAGGGTTTGAGCTTCTGTCACTCTAGCAACCCATCATCTACTTATTACTTCCAAAAGCCTTCCTCTAGGCCCAAATAATGGTGAAGTGTCATGTTGTCGACGTTCACATAACACCACTAGAGGAGAGACAACATACATCTCATCAAAATATAGAACGAATACCAAACTTACATGACTAGTAATAGCAAGACTTCTCCCATGTCCTCAGGAACAAACGTAACTACTCATAAAGCATATTCATGTTCATAATCAGAGGGGTATTAATATGCATATAGGATCTGAACATATGATCTTCCACCAAATAAACCAAGCTACTAACTACAGACCTGAAGGTCTACAAAGAACTACTCACACATCATCAGAGAGGCACCAATGGAAGTGGTGAACCCCTCCGTGATGGTGTCTAGATTGGATCTGGTGGTTTCAGACTCTGCGGCGGCTGGATGAATATTTCATCAACTCCCCTAGGGTTTTGGGAATATTTGGGTATTTATATAGAAAATAGACGGTCCGAGGGGCACCCGAGGTGGGTACAACCCACCAGGGCGCGCCTGGGTCTCCTGGCGCGCCCTGGTGGGTTGTCCCCTCCTCGGGACTCCCCTAGGTGCAATCAGGGCCCAATATCTTCCATCTCGTTGCTACCTCTTGAGCGTGCGTGGTTTTCCCTTGAAAAGGAAAGGGTGATGCAGTAAAGTAGCGTAAGTATTTCCCTCAGTTTTTGAGAACCATGGTATCAATCCAGTTGGAGACTACACGCAAGTCGCCTAGTACCTGCACAAACAAATAAGAACCTTACAACCAACACGATAAAGGGGCTGCCAATCACTTCACGGACACTTACAAAAGTGAGATCTGGTAAAGATAATAAGATAAATATTTTTGGTATTTTTGTATAGATTTGAAAATAAAGATTGCAAAATAAATAGTAACCTAGAATTGTAGATTGGAAACTTATATGATGTAAAGTATACCCGAGGGCCATAGGTTTCACTAGTGGCTTCTCTCAGGATAGCATATATTACGGTGGGTGAACAAATTACTGTCGAGCAATTGATAGAAAAACGCATAGTTATGAGAATATCTAGGCATGATCATAAACATAGGCATCACATCCGCGTCAAGTAGACCGAAACGATCCTGCATCTACTACCATTACTCCACACATCGACCGCTATCCCGCATGCATCTAGAGTATTAAGTTCATAAGAATAGAGTAACACATTAGACAAGATGACATGATGTAGAGGGATAAACTCAAGCAATATGATATAAACCCCATCTTGTTAACCTCGATGGCAATAATACAATACATGCCGTGCTGCCCCTACTATCACTGGGAAAGGACACCGCAAGATTGAACCCAAAGCTAAGCACTTCTCCCATTGCAAGAAAGATCAATCTAGTAGGCCAAACCAAACTGATAATTCGAAGAGACTTGCAAAGATATCAAATCATGCATATAAGAATTCAGAGAAGAATCAAATATTGTTCATAGATAATCTTGATCATAAACCCACAATTCATCGAATCTCGGCAAACACACCGCAAAAAGAATTACATCGAATATATCTCCAAGAACATCGAGGAGAACATTGTATTGAGAACCAAAGAGAGAGAAGAAGCCATCTAGCTAATAACTATGGACCCGAAGGTCTGTGGTAAACTACTCACACATCATCGGAGAGGCTACGGTGTTGATGTAGAAGCCCTCCGTGATCGAATCCCCCTCCGGCCGATCACCGGAAAAGGTCCCCAGATGGGATCTCACGGGTATAGAAGGTTGCGACGGTGGAAAAGTGGTTTCGTGGCTCCCCTAGATGTTTTCAGGGTATAAGAGTATATATAGGCGAAAGAAGTAGGTCGGTGGAGCTACAAGGGGCCCACGAGGGTGGGGGCGCGCCGCCCTACCTCTTGGTTGCCTTGTTGCTTCCTTGACCTCCCAAGTCTCCTGGATTGCGTTTGTTTCAAAAAAGATCCTCGTGAAGGTTTCATTCCATTTGGGTTCCGTTTGATATTCCTTTTCTACGAAACACTGAAATAGGCAAAAAAACAGCAATTTGCACTGGGCCTTCGGTTAATAGGTTAGCCCCAAAAAATAATATAAAAGTGCACAATAAAGCCCATTAAACATCCAAAACAGATAATATAATAGCATGGAACAATCAAAAATTAGATACGTTGGAGACGTATCAAGCATCCCCAAGCTTAATTCGTGCTCGTCCTCGAGTAGGTAAATGATAAAAACAGATTTTTTGATTTGGAATGCTACCTAACATAATTTTCAATGTAATTTTCTTTATTGTGGCATGAATATTCAGATCCGAAAGATTCAAGAAAAAAGTTTAATATTGACATAGAAACAATAATACATCAAGCATACTAACCAAGCAATTATGTCTTCTAAAATAACATGGCTAAAGAAAGCTATCCCTACAAAATCATATAGTCTGGCTATGCTCTATCTTCATCACACAAAATATTTAAATCATGCACAACCCCGATGACAAGCCAAGCAATTGTTTCATACTTTTGATGTTGTCAAACTTTTTCAATCTTCACGCAATACATGAGCGTGAGCCATGGATATAGCACTATAGGTGGAATAGAATGGTGGTTGTGGAGAAGACAAAAAGGAGAAGATAGTCTCACATCAACTAGGCGTATCAACGGGCTATGGAGATGCCCATCAATAGATATCAATGTGAGTGAGTAGGGATTGCCATGCAATGGATGCACTAGAGCTATAAGTATATGAAAGCTCAACAAAAGAAACTAAGTGGGTGTGCATCCAACTTGCTTGCTCATGAAGACCTACGACATTGAGGAAGCCCATCATTGGAATATACAAGCCAAGTTCTATAATGAAAAATTCCCACTAGTATATGAAAGTGACAACATAACAGACTCTCTATCATGAAGACCATGGTGCTACTTTGAAGCACAAGTGTGGAAAAAGGATAGTAGCATTTCCCCTTCTCTCTTTTTCTGTCATTTTTTTATTTGGGCCTTTTCCTTTTTATGGCCTCTTTTTTTCTTTCTTTATTTTTCGTCCGGACTCTCATCCTGGCTTGTGGGGGAATCATAGTATCCATCATCCTTTCCTCACTGGGACAATGCTCTAATAATTATGATCATCACACTTTTATTTACTTACAACTCAAGAATTACAACTCGATACTTAGAACAAAATATGAATCTATGTGAATTCCTCCGGCGGTGTACCGGGATGTGCAATGAATCAAGAGTGACATGTATGAAAAATTATGAACGGTGGCTTTGCCACAAATACGATGTCAACTACATGATCATGCAAAGCAATATGACAATGATGGAGCATGTCATAATAAACGAAATGGTGGAAAGTTGCATGGCAATATATCTCGGAATGGCTATGGAAATGCCATAATAGCTAGCTATGCTGGTTGTTTTGAGGAAGGTAAATGGTGGGTTTATGGTACCGGCGAAAGTTGCGCGGTACTAGAGAGGCTAGCAATGGTGGAAGGGTGAGAGTGCGTATAATCCATGGACTCAACATTAGTCATAAAGAACTCACATATTTATTGCAAAAATTTATTAGTTATCGAAACGAAGTATTACGCGCATGCTCCTAGGGGGATAGATTGGTAGGAAAAGACCATCGCTCGTCCTCGACCGCCACTCATAAGGAAGACAATCAAAAAATAAATCATGCTCCGACTTCATCACATAACGGTTCACCATATGTGCATGCTACGGGAATCACAAATTTTAACACAAGTATCTCTCAAATTCACAACTACTCAACTAGTATGACTCTAATATCACCATCTTCATATCTCAAAATAATCATCAAGTATCAAACTTCTCATAGTATTCAATGCACTTTATATGAAAGTTTTTATTATACCCATCTTGGATGCCTATCATATTAGGACTAATTTCTTAACCAAAGCAAATTACCATGCTGTTCTAAAAGACTCTCAAAATAATATAAGTGAAGCATGAGAGATCAATAATTTCTATAAAATAAAACCACCACCGTGCTCTAAAAAGATATAAGTGAAGCACTAGAGCAAAATTTACCTAGCTCAAAAGATATAAGTGAAGCACATAGAGTATTCTAATAAATTCCGATTCATGTGCGTCTCTCCAAAAGGTGTGTACATGAAGGATGATTGTGGTAAACTAAAAATAAAAGACTCAAATCATACAAGACGCTCCAAGCAAAACACATATCATGTGGTGAATAAAACTATAGCCTCAAGTAAAGTTACCGATAGATGAAGACGAGAGAGTGGATGCCTTTCGGGTCATCCCCAAGCTTAGGATTTTGGGTTTCCTTGAATTTTACCTTGGGGTGCCTTGGGCATCCCCATGATTAGGCTCTTTCCACTCCTTGTTCGAAAATCCATCAAATCTTTACCCAAAAACTTGAAAACTTGAAAACACAAAACTCAACAGAAAATCTCATGAGCTCTGTTAGTATAAGAAAACAAACCACCACTTTAAAGTACTGTAATGAACTCATTATTTATTTATATTGGTGTTAAACCTACTGTATTCCAACTTCATTATGGTTCATACCCCCAGATACTAGCCATAGATTCGTCAAAATAAGCAAACAACACACGAAAAACAGACTAGTCTGTAATAATCTGTAGGTTTCTAATACTTATGTAACTCCAAAAATCCTGATAAATTAGGAAGTCCTAAATAATTTGTATACTGATCTACTGCAATTGGAATTTTTATTTTATCACTCTGTGGTAAAAAATGAAAATTATTCTCATGAGTGCAAATTTTCTGTTTTTTTCAGCACGATCAAACAACAATCATCCAAGAAGATCCTAAGGCTTTACTTGGCACAAACACTAACTAAACATAAAAAATATAATCATAACAGAGGATAGATGATTTATTTATTACTAAATAGGAACAAAAAGCAAGGAACAAAAATAAAATTGGCTTGCCTCCCAACAACCGCTATCGTTTAACGCCCCTGACTAGGCATTGATAATTTCAATGATGCTCACATGAAAGACAAGAAGCACAAAGAGAGCATCATGAAACACGTGACAAACACATCTAAGTCTAACATACTTCCTATGCATAGGAATCTTATAGGCAAACAAATTATCATAGCAAGCAAAAACTAGCATATTCAAGGAAACGGAACGAGACAATAGCAATCTCAACATAACGAGAGGTAATTTAGTAACATGAAAATTTCTACAATCATATTTTCCTCTCTCATAATAATTACATGTGGGATCATAAGCAAATTCGAAAAAATAGCTATCACATAAAATATTTTCAACACGATCCACATGCATGCAAAGTTGACACTCTTCCAAAATAGTGGGATTAACATTAACTAAAGTCATGACCTCTCCGAACCCAGTTTTATCAAAAACTTCATAAGATTGAACATTATCCAAGTATGTGGGATCTAAAGTTGACACTCTTCCAAACCCACTTTCAATATTATTGCAAACATTATTATCAATCTCATATTCATCATGGGGCTTAAATAAATTTTCAAGATCATAAGAAAAGTCACCTCAATCATGATCATTGCAACAAGTAGTAGACATAGCAAACTAGCATCCCCAAGCTTAGGGTTTTGCATATTATTAGCACAATTTACATCAATATAATTTATAATAAAATCACTGCAATCATGCTTTTTATTCAGAGGTCTATCATGAATCGCTTCATAAAATAATTCATCACACTTTTCAGATTCACGAATTTCAGGCAAAACCTCATAAAGATAATCTAGTGCACTCAACTCACTAGCAATAGGTTCATCATAATTGGATCTCTTAAAGAGATTAGAAAATGTATGAGGATCCATAAACTTTTAGCAAGCGAAGATGCAAGCAAAAAGAAGGTACATGGTAACACAAGCAAACAAAAGATCGAACGGAAGAGGGGCGAATAAAACGACAAAGGTGAAGTGAGGGAGAGGAAAACGAGAGGCAAATGGCAAATAAAGTAATGCAAGGGATAAGAGTATGTGATGGGTACTTGTTATGTCTTGACTTGAGCGTAGATCTCCTCGGCAATGGCGCCAGAAATGGCTAGTTGACAGGAGATCAAATCTTGACTTGACTTGGTCCAAATCTCCCCAGCAACGGCGCCAGAAATCCTTCTTGCTACCTCTTGAGCATGCGTTGGTTTTCCCTTGAAGAGGAAAGGGTGATGCAGCAAAGTAGCGTAACTATTTCCCTCGGTTTTTGAGAACCATGGTATCAATCCAGTAGGAGACTACACGCAAGTCGCCTAGTACCTACACAAACAAATAAGAACCTTGCAACCAACGTGATAAAGGGGTTGTCAATCCCTTCACGACCACTTGCAAAAGTGAGATCTGATAAAGATAATAAGATAAATATTTTTGGTATTTTTGTATAGATTGGAAAATAAAGATTGCAAACTAGTAAACTATAATTGTAGATTGGAAACTTATATGATGTAAAGTAGACCCGGGGGCCATAGGTTTCACTAGCGGCTTCTCTCAAGATATCATATATTACGGTGGGTGAACATATTACTGCCGAGCAATTGATAGAAAAGCGCATAGTTATGAAAATATCTAGGCATGATCATAAACATAGGCATCACGTCCGTGTCAAGTAGACCAGTACGATTCTGCATCTACTACTATTACTCCACACATCGACCGCTATCCAACCTGCATCTAGAGTATTAAGTTCATAAGAACAGAGTAACACATTAGGCAAGATGACATGATGTAGAGGGATAAACTCAAGCAATATGATATAAACCCCATCTTGTTATCCTTGATGACAAAAATAAAATACGTGCCTTGCTACCCCTACTGTCACTGGGAAAAGAAACCGCAAGATTGAACCCAAAGCTAAGCACTTCTCCCATTGCAAGAAAGATCAATCTAGTAGGCCAAACCAAACTGATAATACCAAATCATGCATATAAGAATTCAGAGAAGAATCAAATATTGTTCATAGATAATCTTGATCATAAACCCACAATTCATCGGATCTCGGCAAACACACTGCAAAAAGTATTACATCGAATAGATCTCCAAGAACATCGAGGAGAACGTTGTATTGAGAACCAAAGAGAGATAAGAAGCCATCTAGCTAATAACTATGGACCCGAAGGTCTGTGGTAAACTACTCACACATCATCGGAGAGGCTATGGTGTTGATGTAGAAGCCCTCCGTGATCGAATACCCCTCTGGCACATCGTCGGAAGGTCCCCAGATGGGATCTCATGGGCACAGAAGGTTGCCGGCGGTGGAAAAGTGGTTTCGTGGCTCCCCTGGATGTTTTTAGGGTATAAGAGTATATATAGGCAAAAGAAGTAGGTCAGTGGAGCTACGAGGGGCCCATGAGGGTGGGGGCGCGCCGCCTACCTCGTGGACACCTCGTTGCTTCCTTGACCTCCACTCCAAGTCTCCTGGATTGCGTTTGTTCCAAAAAAAGATCGTCGTGAAGGTTTCATTCCGTTTGGATTCCGTTTGATATTCCTTTTCTACGAAACACTGAAATAGGAAAAAAAGCAGCAATTTGCGCTGGGCCTTCGGTTAATAGGTTAGTCCCAAAAATAATATAAAAGTGCATAATAAAGCCCATTAAACATCCAAAACAGATAATATAATAGCATGGAACAATCAAAAATTATATATACGTTGGAGACGTATCAAACCACTTCTACCAGAGCTACTCACAGCAAAACTTTTATGAAAACCTAAAGAAACTGATAAATTTTCCACTCTAGTACTCTCAATCTGCGTCTCAAGAATACATAGAATGGTTGTGGCAAAACGCTTCGTTAGTTGACGAAGCTCTCGAATTGTCGCAGGGTTGCCCGTCGCCCAACAATCCCAACATATGAGACTCATTGAGCTCGGCGCGCCTCACTCTCGGAGGCCGCTGCATCTGATAAGTTCAAGCTATCAACCACTGCTCCATCGCTTGCTTTAAGCTTCTTCTTGTTGGCATTCTTCTGAGGTGTCCTATTCTTGTTCTTCTCCCCTCCTATCCTACTTCAAACTGAACAATGGTTGTCGAGGGAACCACCTCACCACCGTGCAGAGCCTTCTCCGTATCCAACTCGACCGCGTTCCTCTTTCCCATGACAAGTGGGTCATCTAGCTTCCCTTGATCGGTCTGCATTATGGTTGACGTTGACCCTTCCTCCGTATGCTGAGCATTAAAGCACCAACTTCTGGAGCGATCATGTTCACCTATTGCCCCTCCATGATCTATGGGTCCGTCCTTGTACCTCTTTTGCTCGAATCAACGTCTTTCTCACTGTTGTCTTGATTAGTGCGTCCCCTTCCTCCAAACAGGTTTCCCCTCCTACTGCATCCTCTGTCTCAGCCATTGCCAGCATCATGTCCATACTGTTCTCCCCTCCCAGCCCCATCAGATCTGTTACCGCGGCCTCCAGCCGCCAAATTCCTTGAGGATAAAATAAACGCCCCCCATTCAAACTTTGATGCATCATGCTCTCCAGAGCCACACTCCTCATACCAGTGGCCCATCATCCCACATTCATAGCAGAACGTGGGTAGTTTCTCATACTTCACACTATAAGCTTCAGTTTCTCCTGCCTTTGTGATATGAACAACTCTAGTAAGTTTTTTCCCAACATCCAGCCTAACCCTCGCCCTGATGAACTCTCCAACAAATCCATTGGGAAGGGTAACTTGAAGATCATGGACCTCACCAATACGCCTTGCCAAGTTTTTCAGAAAGTTCTCATTCTTCAACACCCCATCCGAAAGTTTGTGGATTTGAGCCCATGTCTCCAGCCTATCTAGCTTAATCTTTTCAGGCTTAGAGAAGCCATCATACTCAGCAAGGATTAGCGCATAACCATTGAAGTCCCACGGGCCCTTGTGCATGGATTTGTTCCAATCAGCCAAACAATTGAACTGAATCGAGAATAGATTAGGGTTTATCCTCCTCCATACTACCTGTTGTGCCGGATTCCACACAGCTCTCATGTCACCGATGAGCGCGCTTTGGCTAAAGGATTTTGTTCTCAGAAGCCACCCAAGGGCCAGCCACTTTGGTCTCACCTCCTCTGAGTCAACCTCATCCTCCCAGACCAGATCGTCAAGCTCGTCATCCTGCAGGGTCAACCGATCTAGGAGCTCACTAGCCCCTTCTGCGTTTAATCCCTGTGTTGCCTTTCTTCCATTCTCTGACCTGTCCATGACGAGAACCAGCAAAAGGATTCCTCCACCGAAAACCCTAGACTCCCCTCCTCCACAAAAATGGAAAAACCAAATGAGATGCCCCCTGGGTCCGCCCAAGGAGTGAGGGTGGTGCGAGATTCGCCTGCAGGGCTGCTAGAGATCGGCTCGTCGCCGGATTCGGGAAAACTCACGGCTAGGGACCGCCAAACCCTAGGCCACCGCCATAAGGGACAAAACTACCTGAGAAGTTTTGGACTCATCGCGCTAGGGTTTGCTAGTTGAGAGGATTGCGCGTGAGTGGGTTCGATGCCGAAGACCACGGGCTCCCGTCGGCCCACTTATTAGATAGGCATGACGGTATATAATACATGAGGACCTAAGAGTAAGGAACAATTATAGACCAATCCTTGCCATTTACTTAGAGCACCCTGGATCATAGATCTAAAACGCAGTTCAATGCAGAAAAGCTTCATAGTAGGGCCAAGCCCACTACCACTCGGGACTACACCCCCTGGCGTGGAGGACTCGCCGGAGCACCCGCACCGGTTGCTCATAAGAGCATCTCCAGCCACGCCCCCAATAGGCCCCCCACGGCCGTTTTTAGCGTCGGCGCCGAATATTCGGCCCAGTCGCGCCCTAGGAGCCCATTTTCCGCCGGTTAGGCCCAAAACTGGCGTCGGCAGACCAAGGCCGAACACGGCGCGTTGGGGAGCGCCCGAGGGCACCGGGGCAATTGATTGGTGCGAACAAACAGCGGGCCCGCCGAGTCAGCAACCACCCACCTCGTCGTCCTCAACGTCTCGGTTTCCCGCAGGGAATCAATGCCAAGGCTGCCGCCGGTGTGCCTTCCATTGATTCCTCATGGGCAGCACCGTGTGGCGACGCGCCCCTCCCACCACGTGTACACAGGATGCCGCCCCCGGCCGCTATATAAAGCAGCGCCTCCCTAGCAAGTGGTCGCACCCGCCTGCAGCCCCCTCTCTCCCTGTGCACAGCCGCCGCCGACGACCTCTCTCCACTTCCCCTCTCCCCGTTCACAGCCGCGACGATGGGCGAGAGGTTCCCCGGCGATGGGGCGACGTCCAATGGCTTCGACCGCCACTTGCTGCACGAGTGGGAGGCCTAGCTCCTGCACGAGGCGAACATCCCAGCACTTCCCGAGATGCACGCGCCGGGGCGGTAGAGGCTCAGCGTCGGGGGCATCCCCATCCCCCCGCTGCCCGCGTCACCACGTGCCCCGACCACTTCGTCGACGAGGTCGACTGTGTGATCTGTCGGTGGCCATCCTCTCTGGTGATCCGTCGGCGACCATCCTCTCCAACAACGCCTTTTCCTCCTCCTATCTGGTGCATCTATCGCTCCTTTTCCTTCCTCTCCCCGCTCATGTAGTCTAGGGTTCGGGTTGATCTTGGTACTTCGCGCGTCTCCCGGTGATTGTTTCTCTCCATTCGTAGTCAACACGCCGTATGTAGTACGACACCCAGTTTGGTCCTGATTTGTTTGTGAGAATTTTGGGATGGTACAAGGGGTTCGAATCGAGGGAGTTGATGACCCACAAGTATAGGGGATCTATCGTAGTCCTTTTGATAAGTAAGAGTGTCGAACCCAACGAGGAGCAGAAGGAAATGATAATCGGTTTTCAGCAAGGTATTCTCTGCAAGCACTGAAATAATAGGTAACAGATAGTTTTGTGATAGGATAATTTGTAACGAGTAACAAGTAACAAAAGTAAATAAAGTGCAGCAAGGTGGCCCAATCCTTTTTGTAGGAAAGGACAAGCCTGGACAAACTCTTATATGATGTAAAGCGCTCCCGAGGACACATGGGAATATCGCCAAGCTAGTTTTCATCACGTTCATATGATTTGCGTTCGGTACTTTGATAATTTGGTATGTGGGTGGACCGGTGCTTGGGTGCTTCCCTTACTTGGACAAGCATCCCACTTATGATCAACCTTTATTGCAAGCATCCGCAACTACAACAAAAGTATTAAGGTAAACCTAACCATAGCATGAAACATATGGATCCAAAGCAGCCCCTTAGGAAGCAATGCATAAACTAGGGTTTAAGCTTCTGTCACTCTAGCAACCCATCATCTACTTACTACTTCCCAATGCCTTCCTCTAGGCCCAAATAATGGTGAAGTGTCATGTAGTCGACGTTAACATAACACCACTAGAGGAGAGACAACATACATCTCATCAAAATATCGAACGAATACCAAACTCACATGACTACTAATAGCAAGACTTCTCCCATGTCCTCAGGAACAAACGTAACTACTCACAAAGCATATTCATGTTCATAATCAGAGGGGTATTAATATGCATATAGGATCTGAACATATGATATTCCACCAAATAAACCAACTAGCATCAACTACAAGGAGTAATTAACACTACTAGCAACCCACGGGTACCAATCCCGGACTTGGAGACAAGAATTGGATACAAGAGATGAACTAGGGTTTTGAGAGGAGATGGTGCTGGTGAAGATATTGATGGAGATTGCCCTCTCCCTATCAGAGGAGCGTTGGTGATGACGATGGCGATGATTTCCCCCTCCCGGAGGGAAGTTTCCCTGGCAAAACAGCTCCGCCAGAGCCCTAGATTGGTTCCGCCTAGTGGCGGCGGAGTCTCGTCCGGAAAGATGGCTTCTGATTTTTTTTGTCATCTAAAGAATCCATATAGCAGAATATGGCCATCGGAGGGCCACCAGGGGGCTCACGAGGTAGGGGGCGCGTCTAGGGGGGTAAGGCGTGCCCCCACCCTCGTGGGTATGGTGTGGCCCCCCTGGTGAACTTGTTGCGCTCAGTATTTTTTATATATTCTGAAAACGTCTTCCGTGAAGTTTCAGGACTTTTGGAGCTGTGTAGAATAGGTCTCTAATATTTGCTCCTTTTCCAGCCTAGAATCCCAGCTACCGGCATTCTCCCTCTTTATGTAAACCTTGTAAAATAAGATAGAATAGGCATAAGTATTGTGACATAATATGTAATAACACCCCAGAATGCAATAAATATCGATATAAAAGCATGATGCAAAATGGACGTATCACCACTGCTGAGGAGGATCAACTCAAGATAGTCTCCCGGCCACGCACCATTTCTGGCGCCCTTGCCGGGGAGGATCTTCATCATAACCAGGTTCCTAATCAGAAATCTCATCTCCTCGCAATTTACATTATTTGCCATTTGCCTCTTGTTTTGCTCTCCCCCACTTCACAAAAATTTGCCGTTTTATTCGCCTCTCTTTTTCCGTTCGTCGTTTCTTGCCGGATCTATTTTGAGTGCAATATTGTTGTGTGGTCACCATGACTCAAGAGAGCACCAAGTTATGTGATTTTAAATACCAACAACAATGATTTTATTGGCACTCCGCTTTCTCCTCCTGCCGCTAGTGCGGAGACTTGTGATATTAATACTGCTTTGCTGAATCTTGTTATGAAAGACCAATTTTCCGGTACTCCTAATGAGGATGCCACGTCCCATCTTAATACCTTTGTGGAATTATGTGATATGCAAAAGAAAAAGGATGTGGACAATGATGTGGACAAGATGAAATTATTTTTGTTTTCCTTGCGTGATTCTGCAAAATTTTGGTTCTCTTCTTTGCCTCGCAATAGTATCAATTCTTGGAATAAGTGCAAAGATGCTTTTTTCACTAAGTATTTTCCTCCCGCAAAAATTATTTCCCTTAGAACGCAGATCATGAATTTCAAGCAACTTGAACATGAGCATGTTGCACAATCTTGGGAAAGGATGAAAATTATGCTAAGGAATTGCCCAACTCATGGGTTAAATCTTTGGATGATCATAAATTTTTTTATGTGGGGTTGAATTTTGTTTCTCGTAATCTTTTAGATTCCCCCACGGGTGGTACTTTTTATGGAAATTACTTTGGGTGAAGCCACCAAATTGCTTGATAATATTATGGAAAACTATTCGCAATGCCATACCGAAAGAGCTCCTACTAGTAAAAAGGTTAATTCGGTTGAAGAAATTTCTTGTTTGACTGAAAAAGTTGATGCTCTTGTGAAATTGGTTGCTAGTAGAAGTGCTCCTATTGATCTTAATGATATTCCTTTGTCTACTTTGATTGATCAAAATAGTGATGCCATTGATGTGAATTTCATTTCTTGAAATAATTTCAACAACAATGCTTATAGAGTTAATTTTAATCATAGGCCTTTTCCTAGTAATTATTCTAATAATTATGGTAATTCCTATGGAAATCAATCTTACAATAATAATAGGAACACCTTTGATCTTGAAAATAATATTAAAGAATTTATCAACACGCAAAAAGTTTTCAACACTTCAATAGAAGAAAAGTTGAGTAAGATTGATGATTTGTCTAGAAGTGTTGATAGAATTGCTCATGATGTGGAAAATCTCAAGATGGAAATTTTTGTGCATAAGGTTGATGAATCAATTAAATCTCTTTATGTTTCTATGGATGAAAGTAAGAAAAGAACCGCTATGCTTAGAGCTAATAGAGAATTCTTAGAAAAAGCTTTTAATAGTGTTTTCTTTCGCAAAAGTTATGAAGATCTTAAAATGATTGGTGTTTCTTGTATTGATTCCTTGTTTAGTAAAGTTAATATTGATGAAAAAGGGACTGGAGAAGAGTCAACTTTAGGTAGAAGGCATCCCAATATTTCGGAGGGTGAAAATCTTGTTGAGAAAAAAATGATGAAAGTGGGTTTGAAGAGGTCAAACTTTAGCTAGTGATGTACCCACTCTTTTGGATTACAAAGACTTTAATTATGATATTTGAACTTTGATTGATTGTATTTCTTTGTTGCAATCCATGATAAATTCACCCCATGCCTATGAAGAAAATAAAGCTTTTACTAAACATATTGTTGATGCTATGATGAAAGCTCTTGAAGAAAAATTGGAATTAGAAGGTTCAATTCCTAGAAAATTGCATGATTAATGGGAACCTACTATCAAAGTCAAGATTAAAAATTATGAGTGTTTTGCTTTGTGTGACTTGGGTGCTAGTGTTTCTACAATTCCGAAGTCTTTATGTGATGTGCTTGGTCTTACCGATATTGAATCATGTTCTTTGAATTTTCACTTGGCGGATTCTACTATTAAAAAGCCTATGGGAAGAATTAATGATGTTCTTATTCTTGCAAATAGATATTATGTGCCCATAGATTTTATTGTTCTTGATATTGATTGCAATCCGTCTTGTCCAATTATTCTTGGTAGACCGTTTTTACGCACTATCGGTATTTTACTCGAGACTAAGCTTGGGGATGCCCCCGAGTGGCATCCCCGCTTTCTTTTAGCAACTATCGGTATTTTACTCGAGACTATTTTTTTATTCGTCACATGATATGTGTTTTGCTTGGAGCGTCTTTTATGATATGTGCCTTTGCTTGTTTTATTTTCTATTTTAAGTCATCAATCCTTTCTGGGCACACCTATTTGAGAGAGCCAAAATCATGCCATGACTTGTTAGAATTGCTCTCTATGCTTCACTTAAATCTTTTATGAGCTAGGACCTTCTCTAGTGCTTCACTTATATCTTTTTGAGCACGGTGTGCTTAGTATTTTTGAAGAAATTCTCTCTTGCTTCACTTAAACAATTTTGAGAGAAAGAAAATTTGTTATGCTCATGATCTTCACTTATATTTGTTTGAGCTTATGAAAAGCAACACATGAAAATTGGTCCCAAAGTGATAGATATCCAAGAAGGATAAATAAAAGAAAAAAATGTGTCATGAAGATCATTGGACAAAATAAACTTGATTCTTAGTAATAGTTTTGAGATATGATGATGTG
Source organism: Triticum urartu (assembly GCF_003073215.2). Lineage (NCBI taxonomy): Eukaryota > Viridiplantae > Streptophyta > Magnoliopsida > Poales > Poaceae > Triticum > Triticum urartu. The sequence goes on from NC_053028.1 coordinate 121,046,693, forward strand.
ATATGTGAGTCATCTTGATGAGTAATTATGCTTTACTAAGAATATTGGTGTTA